>NC_066319.1:61063764-61283412 GCF_022539315.1 Serinus canaria | reverse complement strand
TGTAAGGATGGAAGTGAGATAGGGGCTGTAAAAAGGACAGGGAGGGAGATCTGGTTGGGATATTGGAACGAAATTGCTGATTTTTAGGGTGGTGAGGCCCTGGCAGATGTTCAAACTGCCAGAGGGCTGGGATGGGTGGGATGCTGGGAATTCCTGGCTGGGCTGGATGGAATTCCCAGAGCAGCTGGGGCTGCCCCTGGATCCCTGCCCCTGCTCCAGCCCCAGTGCCCAGCCTGCCCTTGGGCACTGCCAGGGATCCAGGGGCAGCCCCAGCTGCTCTGGCAATCCCAGCCCAGCCAGGAATTCCCAGTTCCCAATCTCCCATCCATCCCTGCCCTCTGGCACTGGGAGCCATTCCCTGGCTCCTGTCCCTCCATCCCTTGTCCCCAGTCCCTCTCCAGCTCTCCTGGAGCCCCTCCAGGCCCTGGAAGGGCACAGTGAGGCCACTCCTGGTTTCTTTTCCAGGCTGGACAATCCCAACTCTCCCAGCCTTTCCCACAGCTGTGCTCCATCCCTTGGATCATCCTCTGGGTTTGCTCCAGCAGCTCCATGGAATTCCTCGGAGGTTTTGGTGGCTCTGTTGTGGCTGAGGTTTGAGGTGATTGAGGCCCCTCTGTACCCAGCTCCTCCAGGGTGCCACATTCCTGATTTCCTCCTGCTCCAGCAGGACACTGCTCCTTTGGGTCCTCCTCTAGGAACAGATCACGTGGATCCAGCCAAATTTGGGCTGGAAGGGACCTTGAAGCTCATCCAGTTCCATCCAGCTGCCAAAACTGGACAATCCCAACTCTCCCAGCCTTTCCCACAGCAGAGTGCTCCATTCTTGGGATCATCCTCTGGATTTGCTCCAGCAGCTCCATGGAAGTGTTATAAAAATTCATATTTATTAAATAAAATTTTATATTTAATAATAAATATATTTTATTTAATAGAACTTGCATCTTATTTAATAAAACTGTTTATTTTGAGCATGGAATGAGCAGGACCAACAGCAGCTCCAGGGAAATCGCAGCTTTTCCCACCTTAGCAGCAAACAATTCCTGAACAACTGGTGCAGGGTTGTCATCAAGGAGAAGAAAAAGCTCCTTGTTATGGCTGGGAGCCTCTGGAATCCGAAGAGGTGGGAAAGGCTTTGTAAACAAGCAGGAAATCAAAGTCAAAAACGAATTCCAGCCAAGAATTCTTCAAAAGGAAGAGTCGTGAAGTCAGTGGTGCATTTTAATAACTGCTAAAAGCACAGGGATAAATACAATATTCAGTTTATGACTTCTTGCTTCACACTCCAGTGAACATAAATTTGGGTAATTGTATTTCCTGGGCTCGGCTGTCTTGGAAGATAAGGAAAAATTACATCCCTGCCTGATGGGAAGGAGCCTCCAGAAGGATCCTTGGTTAATGCCAACAATCCTGTGCTGTTGGAGTTCAGGGGGTGTCAGACAGTGACAAGGGAAAGCATCGGCGAGGAGGGACTCCTACCAGCCTGCTGGGATCTGAATGTTTTGTGTTTCCACATTTTCATTGCAATTGTAATTTTACCCAGAGCTGAGATCCCCCAGCCCCCTTTCCCTGGGTTTCCCTGCGTTTCCATGAGCTGCACTGAGTTTTTCCCTGCCTTTCCCAGTTTTTATTTGCTTTCCCAACAGTTCCATTGCCTTTCCCCCACCCTGGGGATTTCTGTCCATCAGCAGGAGATGCTGGGAAGTTCTCTCAGGGAGCTTGGATCGGAAAATTGTGTGCAAATCCTGAAGGTGATGGTTTTGTGGTGGAGGGATTCCATGGAATTCTACATTTATTGCCTGGGAAATGATCCCACATCACCCAAACCTGCTGTACCTCCAGGGC
Source organism: Serinus canaria (assembly GCF_022539315.1). Taxonomy (NCBI): domain Eukaryota; kingdom Metazoa; phylum Chordata; class Aves; order Passeriformes; family Fringillidae; genus Serinus; species Serinus canaria. The sequence goes on along the minus strand of NC_066319.1, from coordinate 61,281,570 downwards.
TGAGGTGTGGGGACACCTCTTCTTATTCTGGGAATGTTGGGACTCAGCATCCACAGGAGAATCCTGCATTCCCTGAACCTTATCCCAGCAGCACCCTGAGGCTGGATGTGCCAAAATTCTCTTTATTTTCCCCATTTCTCTTGCCTTGGACCATTTCATCCCCCAGGAACCTCCAGGTGTTGTTCACACCTTCCTGGAAATGGTTTTTTCCTGGTGTTGCAGGGAACTCAGACTGTCAAAGCTGGAATTCCTGTGGGATTCAATAACCTGCTCCCAAACCAGCCCTGGTGGCCCCAAAGGAGCTCTTGGGACTTCACAAAAATCCTAAATTATCTCCCTTGTTTCAGCAGGAATTGGACCCAGCTTTCCCAATTCTTAGGGGTTTTTTTCCTTTGGTTTTGAATATTGCAGAGTTTTTCACCCCATAAATTCATTTTGCTGCTTGTAAGAGTTTAGGAAGAGCAGTTTTAGGAATATTTTTGGTGGTTTTGCTATAATTAATGCCTGTGCTCTAATTGCCATGAAGAATAACTCATTTAAATACGTTGGTTCCTAAAATCTACTGATCTGCTCTTGGCAAACAGAGCAGGTGATGGAAGGAAGGGCCTTGAGCTGCAGCCAGGGAGGCTCAGGTTGGAAATTGGGAATATTCCTTCATGGAAGGGGTTGTTCACTGCCCACAGCTGCCCTGGGCAGGGCTGCAGTCCCATCCTGGAGGGGTGGATGTGACATCTGGGGACCTGGCTGAGCTTGGAGGGCTTTCCCAGCCAGAGGGCGGCTCCACCTGCCCTGGGTGGTTCTGGAAGCTGGCCACTCCTCTCTGTGCAATAATCCTGATTTTTCCCTAAAACTCCCTTTTCCAGGCTGGGCCACTGCCCTGCTTTGCCAGGGGAGCCTTTGGCAGGGAGGGGGAGGAGAAGATGAAGGTTTGCTGGGCTTTGGTGGCACCCAGAAGGCAGAGGGAGGGTGACTGAATGCCTGGGAATCCCTGCTGGCATTCCCAAAGCCTTCCTGGGCTGGCAGGGAGCTGATAAGGAAGGACAAAGAGCAGGAGGCTTCAGCAAACTCCTGCCTGCTCCTGCTCTTTAGAAAAGGGGGTGAACTTTATTCAACTTTGTTCTGAAGGTGCTGAGGATCCCCCAGCCCTCACTGCCTGAGCAGGAGCTCGTGATGTCTTGGCCAAAAATCAGCAACATCCCAAGGCCTGACCTTTGGAAAGCTGGGCTTCATTTTCCACACATTCCAATTTTTGATCAGTGGAAAAGCACCTGGAGTGAATTCCTGATCTCCCAGGGTGGGTTTGGGGCTGGGCATGGAGGGGATCAGTGGAGAGCTGGGACAGGGAGGGGAGGGACAGAGACCCTGCAGGATCCCCATGGGCAGAGGGATAACGAGGGGCAGGACACAAGGAATGGCTTCAGACTGCCAGGGTGGGATTAGGGGGGATCTTGGGAATTGGGAATTCCTGGCTGGGCTGGAATTGCCAGAGCAGCTGGGGCTGCCCCTGGATCCCTGGCAGTGCCCAAGGCCAGGCTGGACACTGGGATACCCTGGGACAGTGGGAGGTGTCCCTGCCATGGATGATCCTCAAGGTCCTTTGGTCCAACCCAAACCATTCCAGGATTTGAGGGTTCAGAGCCATCTCCAGGTACCCACCAACAACTGCAAGACCTGACATGGGGAAACTGAGGCAGGCTGTGGGTCCCTCCCCTTTCACTTTTGTGTCCCTTCCCAATTAATCTTGGTTGAGCTCTGTTAATTAAACCCGTGAGGGGCAGGTTTGGTGCCCAGCTGGGGTGTGGAATTCCCTTAGGAGATGCCTGTGGAGCCAGCAGGGCCTCAGCTAAATCCAGATTGGGTTGGAGGGACCTCAAACCCCCCCAGTGCCACCCCTGGGATGGCAGGGACACCTCCCACTGTCCCAGGGTGTCCCAGTGTCCAGCCTGCCCTTGGGCACTGCCAGAGAAATCCAGTGCTGTTGGGAAAATGCACAGTATGGAAAAGAGCCTCTGGGAGAGCACAGGGAGCCTTTCCTCCCTCTGGACTGGGGTGAGTGGGAACAGAGAGAATTTCCAAGGATTCCAGACCCCCAGACAGGCAGGAGGTGCTCCAAGGAGGGCACAGATCCAAGCAGAGCCATTGGGAGTGCCCAGGGCTTGGGGTGGAACTGGGAGATGCAGGTTGGCACAGGCAAACCCTGAATTTTCCATCTGTAGTTCTCGTTTCCTAAAAGTGAAAGACTTGGTTAGTAATCAAAAGCCTGGAGTTGTAGGGGTGCATTTTCCCAATCCTTCTCAAATCCCAGGATTTGGTTTGGGAGGGGACCTTAAATCCCATTCCCAGCCCTTTTCCATGGCAGGGACACCTCCCACTGTCCCAGGGTGTCCCAGTGCCCAGCCTGGCCTTGGGCACTGCCAGGGATCCAGGGGCAGCCACAGCTGCTCTGGCAATTCCAGCCCAGCCAGGAATTCCCAGTTCCCAGTCTCCCATCCATCCCTGCCCTCTGGCACTGGGAGCCATTCCCTGGCTCCTGTCCCTCCATCCCTTGTCCCCAGTCCCTCTCCAGCTCTCCTGGAGCCCTTTCCAGCCCTGGGAATGTTCCCACAGCCCCAGGAATGGGACACCCCAGGCAGGAGCCCCAATCCCACCTGGAAAATGTTCCTGAGGGTTTCTGCCGCGCTGCTGCGTCGAGTGCACTTTACTCCCCTGAGAGCGGGGGGGAGGCGGCGCCGGCTAGCTGGGAGCACAGCAGCAGCTGGGGGCACTACCCTGATGTGCCGGGGTGTCTGGGCAGCGCCTTCAACAGGGCAGCAATATCGAGGGGAGCGGCAAAAGCGGAGAAGCTTGAGAGAAAAGAGGGTCTTAACTCGCCTGGTTCAATCCAGAGCTTTATTGTCTCCAGGGGATCCAGGTGGGAAAAGGCAGAGAACAAAGAGTAACAGCAGTATATAAAGGGGGTGGAACATAGGTACAAGAACCAATGGGGGAAACTGAGGAGGGGAATCGGACATAACTGACACAGACGAGAACCAATGATACAAGAGCTAGGGAGGGGCCGGGAGCACCTGCCCAATCACCTTGTGAGGAAGGGAGAAGTTTCTGGAGAAATGGGCAGGGCCCCGGGAGATGGACAGGGCTCTGGAGGAGGGGAAAATGTAACAAGTGGGGTGGTTGCTAAAGGAACGGGGGTGGAGACAAGGGCTTGGCAGCTTTCTCAGAACAGGGGGGAACCAACTCAGGGAAAGGGGGAAACCAGGGCTGAACCATCAACATAGGCTTAGGGATGCAAAGTGGGGAGAACATTATAAGATGGGGAGAACAACACCAACAGGGAAAACAATACAAATGGAAACTGAACCCACACCACAACAGGTTTCCACCACCCTGGGTACTCCCAGTTTCCTTCTGTACCAGGTGTGTTGTGTGGAATCCTCCCAAAGCACTTCTTCCCTCCCCAAAAGTAACAATTTTATCCTTTTAAAAAGTAATTTTGCGAATATCCGGGCTTAGCTGGGAGTGAAACCTTTTCATCTTGAAGAACTTCGAGGAATATCAAACTTTTTATCACTGTAATGCTTTTTAAATGACATTTTTTATACATTTGCAGCGCAGAATAAGAGAGATCAGTCAGGGAGATTGGGCAGGAGCAGATACAGAACTCAGCAGTTGTTAAATTGTGGTGGTCTGCAAGACAGCAAATCTTCAGCTCGTGTGGATTTTTGTGGAATTTATTCTATATTTATCACTCTTTTCATGGCCTGCTGTAATAAATCATCCTCACATATCAGGATGAATTCAAAACAACATTATGGGTTCTATAAAAAAAAAAAATAATTTGGAGATTTTAGTCCAGTTCTGCCTGTCCCTGATCAAAAATACTCGAGTTTTTCCCATAAAATGAAGTGAGTTTAGGGCCCTTTAATTCTGTGAATCTCAATCTCTGCTTCCATCTTTCCTCTGGAAAGGTTTTTCTGTTTAAGGGGAGAATTATTTCTTTCAGTGTGAGAAGTAACAGAGTGGGCTTTAAAAACATTTCTCTTTTATTCTCCCAGAGCTCTGTTCCTAATGAACCTGAAAGTTCAGAGCAAACACTAAGCATGAATTTAATTCACCTTTGGAGGTGGATTTGCTTTGCTTAGCACTTGATGTATTAAATATTTCTGGTTGCTGCTTCTTGTAGTCCATAATTTAGGGGAGAACTAAAATTTTAGGAGTGTTTTACATTTAAAAGGCTTTGAGATTGAAGGTGCTTGATGTGGAAAGCTGTCGAGCAGGTGGGGAAATGCAGTTTACAGCCTAAAGATCTGAATTTAGGGTTGGAAATAGAAAAGAACCATAAATTAATTTAATTTTAGCTGCTGTGGGGCTGTGCTTTGGATCTGTGCTGGCTTGGGCTGGGATGGAGTGAATTAATTTGATTTTTTTTGATGGTGGGGGGCCGTGCTTTGGATTTGTGCTGGAAGCTGGTGATAATTCAGGAATATTTGTGATTTCTGGGTTTGCACAGCCCCAGGGGCTGCTCTGCTCCTCTCCCACCCCACCAGTGATCCCAAAGCATCCAAGGAATATCCCAGAATTTTAACAGTGATTCATGTGAAGGAGCTGCTGCTCAGTGGAGTTTTCTGGGACAAATCCATCACAGGAGAGATTTATTTGGGATCAAACCCAACATCCTGCTCCAGCCTCCCTGGTTTGTTCTTTAAGAGGAGATTTCCAAACTTGGGTGTGGAGTTCCAATTTATTTGGGATCAAACCCAACCTTCCTTCTCCAGCCTGATTTATTCTCTAAGATGAGATTTCCAAACTTGGGTGTGGAGTTCCTCCAATTTATCATTCCCAATTAAACCTTTGGAGTCAGATCTCCAATTTCTCGATCCCAATTAAACCTTTGGAGTCAGATCTCCAATTTATCGATCCCAATTAAACCTGTGGAGTCAGATCTCCAATTTCTCGATCCCAATTAAACCTGTGGAGTCAAATCTCCAATTTCTCAATCCCAATTAAACCTGTGGACTCAGATCTCCAATTTATTGATCTCAATTAAACCTTTGGAGTCAGATCTCCAATTTATCAATCCCAATTAAACCTGTGGAGTCAGATCTCCAATTTCTCAATCCCAATTAAACCTGTGGACTCAGATCTCCAATTTATTGATCCCAATTAAACCTGTGGACTCAGATCTCCAATTTCTCATTCCCAATTAAACCTGTGGAGTCAGATCTCCAATTTATTGATCCCAATTAAACCTGTGGACTCAGATCTCCAATTTATCGATCCCAATTAAACCTTTGGAGTCAGATCTCCAATTTATCAATCCCAATTAAACCTGTGGAGTCATATCTCCAATTTATCAACCCAAGTTAAACCTGTGGAGTCAGATCTCCAATTTCTCAATCCCAATTAAACCTGTGGAGTCAGATCTCCAATTTATTGATCCCAATTAAACCTGTGGAGTCACATCTCCAATTTATCATTCCCAATTGAACCTGTGGAGTCAGATTCCTGAAGTCCAATAGTTTTTGGTGTCATTGGTTGGCTTTGGCCATCCAGGGATGAAGGACAGGATTCTCCTGGCATTCAGGGCGATGTTGCCACATGAATGTTCTCTCTCCTTGTCCTGTTTTCTCCTCGGTTGCACATTTTTTTTACCCTGGTTGCACAAATCACCAGATTTTTCCAGCTGATGGCCCAAATCCATGTGGGATGTGCTGGGATGGGAAGGGCAGATGGAAGGACACAGCTGCCAGGCCCAGCTCAAGCTGTCCCTGAGCTTCTCCTTCTGAGGACACACAAGTCCATTTCTGCCCTTCAAAAATGAATTTTCCTCCTTCTAAATCCCTGGTTTCTCCAGAAGCCCAAGTGCTGTGAAGTTTTTTTTCTTCCTGTGATTATTTATTAGGAAGCAGGAGCAAACCATGGCCCTCCCTTGGTATTTTGGGGTTTTTCGTTGCCAGCCCCACTGGTGCAGATTGAGCTGAAGAGAAACCAACACTGCCCAGTTCATCTCCTTTATCACCCCCTAATCCCACCCCAGTGGGACCCTTCCAAGCAGGGATGTTGGGAAAAGAGGGAAAAGCTCCATTTTCCAAAGCTTTGCTGCCTTTTGTGTCCTTTCCCTCTCAGCTCGTCGCCCATGGCGCTGCTTTGGCTGGCGTGTGGAAAATGCTGTGGGAGAAAATGGCTCTTGGGATAGAAAGCAGAAAATGCTCCTGGAATGGCTTTCCATGGGAATTCCCAGGCAGATTCCAAGGCTGCTGGGTGGTTCAAAGGCTGTCAGGGTCATTAGTTCAGTGCTGGGCCTGCAGTGATCCCGTTTGGGACCCAGGGGTTTGGTGGTGTTGGAGGAATGTCCTCCAGAATCCACAACAGTCCTGGGAGCTCAGCCTGGGAACAGCTCAGCTCCGCTGCCAAATGGACCAGAAAAGGGGGGAAATTAAAAGTTTGGGGTTTTACTGTGGTTTTCCCCTCAAATTCCACCTTTTGGAAGCTTCTGTAAAGTCTGATATTGCACAGTCACAGAATGGTTTGGGATGGAAGGGACCTTGAACCCTCACTCAAAACCCACTCAGTTCTCAGTTCCAGCCTCAGAATTTCCTCCTAAACCACAATTTCAGTGTTTTTGGGTGTAAAACTCCTCTGTCCTGTTTCCCTCAGCCCATGCCCAAAGTTGATTTTGCCTTTCTAAGCCCCCTTTAAGCACTGTAGGTCTCTTGTCGTTGTGTTCTCAGTTAGATAAAAGCTGTTCCTGGTAAAATATAAAATCAGTTTGAAGGGAAGTCCTGCCCTGAAATCTCACTTGGATTCCAAACTGATCTTTAAGGCCAAGAACCCACAACTCCCCTGAAGCCTCGGGAGGAGCTGGCACCTGCTCCTTTAGCCCAGACCTTCTCCCCAGGCCACCTAACCCAGGATCTCCGAGCTGGAGCCACCTCCCACCCCTGGAGAAGGCTCCCTGTCCCCCATGGTGTTTTCTGAACAATCCCTTCCCCAGGATTTCTTCTCCTGGGAAGCCTCAGCTTCTCCCTGTTTTGCTGCTCTGGGATGTGATTTGGAGATTGTTTATCCAGCGGGTGAATTGTTTTAATTTAATGACCAATCGTGGTCCGGCCGTGTCGAGGCTCTGAGGAGTTGATATTTTCTTTATCACTCTTGTTAAGCTTTCTGATGTGTCCCTTTCTCGTTCTTTAGTCTAGGGGGAGGGGGAGCGGGAGCTAGGAAGAGAAGGGTAGAGGAAGGGAAGTGGGAGAAGATGGAGCAGAAAGAGAGAAGGAAAGACCAAGGGGGGAGAGGGAGAGAGAAGGGAAGGGAAGAGAAGAGGGCCGAAGGGAAGGGGGGGGAGCGGAGAAAGAGCGAAGGAAGAAGAGGAGAAGGAGCGAGACGAGAAGAGAAGAGAAGAGACGAGAAGAGAAGAGAAGAGAAGGAGCAGAGAGAGAGAAGAGAGAGAAGAGAAGAGAAGAGGAGAGTAGAGAAGAGAGAGAAGAGAAGAGAAGAGAAGTAGAAGAGAGAGAAGGAAGAGAAGATAGAGGGGAAGGGAAGGGAGGAAGGAAAGAGAAGGAGAAGGGAAGAGAAGAGAAAGAGTAAGAGAAGAAAGAGCGAAGAGAAGACGAAGAGAGGGAAAGAGAAGATAAGAAAGAGAAGAGAAGGAGAAGAGGAGAAGAGAAAGAAGAGAAGAGAAGAGGAGAGAAGGAAAGGGAAGGGAAGAAAGAGAGAGAACGAGAAGAGAAAGAGAAGAGAAGCGAAGAGAGGAGAGAGGCAGAGAGAGAAGAGAAGAGAGAGGGGGAAGGGGCGAGGGAAAGGAAAGCGAAGAGAAGGGGAAGAGAGGGAAGGGAGAAGAGAAGAGAAGAGAAGAGAAGAGGAGAGAAGGGAGAGAGAAGGAGAGGAAGAAAGAGAAGAGAAAGAAGAGAAGCGAAAGAAGGTGAGTGAGAAAGAGAAGAGTAAGAGAAGATGAAAGAGAGAATGAGAAGAGAAGAGAAGTAACGAGAAGGGAAGGGAAGACCAAGATAGTGTGGGGGAAGCAATAGAAGGGAAGATCAGATGGATGCAAGCAGAGCATAGAAGAGCATAAATATAATATAGTGCAATATAATAATATACTATAATATAATGTAATGTAATATATTGTAATATAGGAATAAGTAATATAATAATGTAATATAATAAAATGTAATTAATATAATATAGATCAGCCATCTGAGAACAAGGGTCAGATTCTCCTCTCCCACCTCATCCTGGGGAGCCTGACAACCACCACAGCTCCTGCCCCAGCCACAGCAGCAGGGCCATTCCCGAGGGATTTTCCATCCTTCCAAAGCCTGGTTGGGGCTCCACACCCCAAATGTGTCCAGGGCCATGTCCTTGGTAACCCAGCCCCTCACACCCATCCCTTCCTGCTGCCCAAATCCCAACGGGATCTTCTGGTGCCAATGGAAAATTCCCAGTTCAGCTTTCAGATATTTTCCTGTCTCTGGAAAAATCACTGCTGGGAATATACAGCAAAAGCTGGCACCAGTTGGTGGGTGCTTGTGGGAAATAGGGAATTCTCTTTTGTAGGGAATTCTCTTTTGTAGGGAATTCTCAAAGCCTGGCAGAAGGCTCACACAGTGCGCATCTGTATGCAAACCTTGAGATGAGGTTTGAGGTATTTACCTACAGGAATAAGACACAGATATGGAAATATTCACAAATATAAAAAAATTCAGGAATAGGACACAAATATGGAAATATTCACAAATATACAAAATTTAGGAATAGGACACCAATGTGGAAATATTCACAAATATAAAAAAATTCAGGAATAGGACACAAATATGGAAATATTCACCTACAGGAATTCGGGAATAAGACACAAATATGGAAATATTCGTCTACAGGAATTCGGGAATAAGACACAAATATAGAAATATTCACAAATATACAAAATTCAGGAATAAGACACAAATATGGAAATATTCACCTACAGGAATTCAGGAATAGGACACAAATATGGAAATACTCACCCACAGGAATTCGGGAATAAGACAAAAATATGGAGATACTCATCTACAGGAATTCGGGAATAAGACAAAAATATGGAAACATTTACCTAAAGAAATTCAGGAATAAGACACAAATATGGAAACATTTACCTACAAAAATTTAGGGACAAAACACAAATTGGAGATATTCACCTACAGGAATTCAGGAATAAGACACAAATATGGAAGCATTTTCCCAGTTCCTGGGGGGTAAATGGGACAAGAAATGAGACAATTGAGACAAATGAGAAAACTGAGACAAGAAATGGTGACTCAGAAATGCCACGGAGTAGGACAGACATGGCAGTGAGAAAAATAAAACCAGAAATAAGTTTCAAAGGATGGCCTTGCAAACGAGACTGGATATTTTGGAGAAACAGAACTGTGAAAGATGCAGTGTAGTGGGACCCACCAGGGGTAATTTTAGATGATTGGCTTTAAGGAATTTACAGAAGTGTGGCAAAAGCTGATAGGCCAGAAGAAACATTTATAGGGGATTATAATTAGGAAATAGTCAAGTTCTGATTGTGATATCGTGAATTATTACATCTGTGTTGTCTCACCCTCCTCATGAGACTGAAAATGGAATAAAGGTTTTTAAACCACCATCCCTGGGTCAGGAAAAGGTAAAATCCAACAGGTGCTGGACCCTGTTCCTGCCTGCTGGGGGTTGTTGGAATCTGAAATGCAAGGAATTATCAGAATTTTGGGCCTGTGAGCCAAAGCTGGGAATTAAACCCAGGATTTGATCTGAGCCCTTGGGAAGGGCTCCCACAATGAGGCGCCAGAAGTGAGAATGTGGATTTATGGTTTATGGCAGAGACACGTTCAGCTAAGGAAAGCAAAGTTTAGAATTTTAGATTTTAAGATATCTAAAAAATTAGTTCCAGTGTTTTTTCTCTGGAATTAGAATTTAATCTAATCAAGGAGTTCAGAATGCAGCACTGTGGGTTTGTGTGCCATGACATGAGTGGCTGAGGAAGCTCACACTGGAGAATGGTCCATGAGATGAAATATTTAAGGATTGGGTCAAAACCATAAATATCCTTGTTGGCAGGGTTGTATTGGTCAATAACTCCTGATTCTTGTGACTGAGGGTCCTGTGACCTCCTGAGCCAGGCAGGGAAGGTGTGAGCTGAACTCACCCTCCCTGCCTGTGTAGAAGATAGGGAAATAAACCAAAAATAAACAAAAAATAAACCAAAAATAAACCAAAAATAAACCAAAAATAAACCAAAAATAGACCAAAAATAAACCAAAAATAGACCAAAAATAGACCAAAAATAAACCAAAAATAAACCAAAATTAAACTAAAAATAAACCAAAAATAAACCAATAATCAACCAAAAATAGACCAAAAATAAACCAAAAATAAACCAAAAATAAACTACATCATCCAAACCAGCTCAGAGTTCCCATCTCAAACCCATTCAAAACTCCCCACAAGTAAAATATCACAGGGCTGATGGCACATCCTGGATGCCAAAGCCACACTGGAATTTGTCTCCATCATTAACTGGAGGGATTTCATCACCCAGCCTCGAGTTCCTCTCTCCTTTCCCCTCATGTTCCCTCCCTCTAAGCCCATTCATTTCTCATTTCCATCTTTTTTTAACAGCACAATGATTTGCAAAATTGAATTCATTCCAAGTTTTTACCACCCTCATTCCCACACCTTTTCCTGGGATTGTGGCCATGGCAGGGCTGATATTCCCCCAGGAAGTGTTTCACAGGATCCCAGGGCCTCTCTTCTTGCTCATTCCTTGTTTTTCCTTCCCCTCCTCATTAACAGATCCATAATCACCACACAAGAGCAGCCCAAACTCTTTGTTTTTTATAACCCTGCATTAAAAAATAAACTTTTTTTTGTTTTGTTTGGCAAATCCCTAATCCTGTGTCTCCTGAGGGCTGAGTGATCTTGGCAAGACCAGGAGATTCCTCAGCCCATCTGTCTTGTGCTTCCTTTTCCTCTTCATGTATCACACAGAACAGCTGAGCTCCACATTTCCCCCAGCCCAATTTATTCTTTCTTCCCTGGTGATTTCACGAAGGTAAAAACAGAGTCCGGCACAGAAAGAGCTTTGGTGCTTCCATAAAAATAGAGAAACGAAAGGATGAAAAGCAGGATTTCAAAATCCTGAGCTAGAAACACGAGTGTCGCAAATATCAGCATTTTTTCTGTGTAAAGACACAAAATTGGTGCAAAACCAACCCAAAACGGGGCTGAAAATCAAAAGTCAACATTGTGGGAACTCAGCTTGAAGGTCAAACCAAGTCCCATAAATACAGGACAATTTGGATTGGGATTTAAGGGAATAGACTGGCAACCACAGGGAGAAACAGGCTGGAAGTTTTAAGAAAGGGGATTGAAAAAAACCCCTCAAAATAATAATCTTGTAAAAACCACCTGAATTAACCCTGAGAAAATAAAAACACACACAAACCACCCTCCTACCTCATCCCAGAATCAGAACAAGATATTCAGGAGCATCCAAGCCACCAACTCCTTGTGGAAGTCTGGAAATTTAAATAAAAACTAAACTTGCCTAAAAAACTGAAAATAAAACCAGTCCTCCCAAAACCCTGCAATATTTCCCCTCCCATTTCTGCATTTTTTGTGGCTTAGTTTTCACAATAATTGAAACTAAAATCTGACTTTTAGGTTGGATTTTAGGAAGGAATTCTTGGCTGTGAAGGTGGGGATGACCCATCCCTGGAAGTGTTGGTTGCTCCCAGTCCAGCTTTAACTGGACTCCCTGCCTCAGTTTCCCCACAGGAACTGGGAAAATATTTCCATATTTGTGTTTTATTCCTGAATTCCTGTAGGTGAGTATTTCCATATTTGTGTCCTATTTCTGAATTTTGTAGGTAAATATTTCCATATTTGTGTTTTATTCCGGAATTTTGTAGGTGAATGTTTCCATATTTGTGTCTTATTCCTGAATTCCTGTAGGTAAATATCTCCAATTTTTGTTTTGTCCCTAAATTTTTGTAGGTAAATGTTTCCATGTTTGTGTCCTATTCCTGAATTCCTGTAGGTGAATGTTTCTATATTTGTGTCTTATTCCTGAATTCTTGTAAATGAGTATTTCCATATTTGTGTCCTATTCCTGAACTTTTGTAGGTGAATGTTTCCATATTTGTGTCCTATTCCTGAATTCCTGTAGGTGAATATTTCCATATTTGTGTCCTATTCCTGAATTCCTGTAAGTAAATATCTCCAGTTTGTGTTTTGTCCCTAAATTTTTATAGGTAAATGTTTCCATATTTGTGTCTTATTCCTGAATTCTTTTAAATGAGTATTTCCATATTTGTGTCCTGTTCCTGAATTTCTTTAGGTAAATATCTCTAATTTGTGTTTTGTCCCTGAATTCCTGTAGGTGAATGTTTCCATATTTGTGTCTTATTCCTGAATTCTTGTAGATGAATTTTTCCATATTTGTGTCTTATTCCCGAATTCCTGTAGGTAAATATCTCCAGTTTGTGTTTTGTTCCTAAATTCTTGTAGGTAAATGTTTCCATATTTGTGTTTTGTTCCTGTATTCCTGTAGGTAATTCTCTCATTTTTTTCTTTTGTTCCTAAAATCTTGTTGATGAATGTTTCCATATTTGTGTCTTATTCCTGAATTCCTGTAGGTGAATGTTTCCATGTTTGTGTCCTGTTCCTGAATTTCTTTAGGGAAATATCTCCAATTTGTGTTTTGTTCCTAAATTTTTGTAGGTAAATGTTTCCATATTTGTGTCTTATTCCTGAATTCCCCCTTTATATTTAAACCCCACACCAACCCAAAAAGTTCCTTAAGGGTGGGTTAAGGAGATGTGGCCTGGAATGTTCCAAAATCCAACTTCCAGCCCTCTTCCTAATCAGGCACTGGAGCCACTAATCCAATTTGAGCCGGTGACTGAGCCCCTTCCTGGCGGAATCAAACGCGCTTTAAATCTCATTTAAAAGCCACTGAGATGCTCCTGACAAATTAAAATCTGGAATTAAAAATCAATTTTGGCTGTTTCTGCCTCATTAGCCTCTCCTGGTGTGGTTGAGCCCAGCCCTGTGTCCCTGCCTGGCTTTTGGAGGGATTTTTTTGTCTGCAGAAATGAGGAGTGGAGCCCTGCTGGCCTCTCCGTGCCTTTGGGAGGCAGCTGCTGGATTTGGTCCTTCTGCTCCTGAAAAAACAATCAGGGAAACTTTCTCCAAGAATTCTTAAATTCCACTTTGCTGCAGGGACAGCAAATTGGTTTTTCCTGGTAAATCAAAGTGCAAAATAGAACTAAAAATGTTGGTTTGTGTCTACTTAAGGAAATTATGTATAATATATATCAAACAAGGGGGCTCTGAGGCATTTTTCCTGGGAAGCAGTTTTCTTGGGAAGAGTTTTCTTTATTTAAAACTGGCCTGGGGGATAAATATTTTAGATTTTATACATAATATATATGAAACAAGGGGGCTCTAAAGTATTTTTCCTGGGAAAAAGGTTTCTTGGGAAGAGGGTTATTTATTTAAAACTGGCCTGCAGGGAAGAACTTTCTCCTTGGGGAAAAGACGTTTTTTTCCAAATCTGCTAAAATTCAGCTTTATTTAATTTATGTTAGATCTCCTATGAAAAGCTTGTGATTAATGCATATAAAAAATAAATGTGGAAGCTGAGCACCAGTGAAATCAGGAATGTTTTTTGGGGAAAAATAATTGGAAAAAAGTCTTTGAAGGGTCACTGTTGTCCCTGGGATGAAGAGGAGGAGATGGAGCAGGGAGTGGGGGGATCTGAGGAGGGTTTTGTTGGAGAAAGCCCAGATTTGGGTCTCAAACCCAAAATCTTGGGAGATTCCCAGGTGTTGGAGGTTGGGATCAGGGCCAGGATTGGGATGGGGCTGGAAAAGCCCTGTGGAACATCCATGGGGCTGCACCTCCTCCCCAATTCCAGCTCCACTGCTCACATGGGACGCCTGGAAAAGTTTCCCCAGCCTGGCTCAGCTCTCCCCAACCCAACCTCATTATTCTCTCTGTTAATTAACACTCCACAGCAGGGATCAGATCCCTGGGAACAGCGAGCTGGAATTCCATCCTGGCCATGCTCCTGTGGCCCTCACTGCTAATCCTGATTTTTATTGGAGCTTGCTGAGCTGCTTGCAGCACATGGGGAATAATCCACGTGCCATGGAATGGAGAATCCTCCTAAAATCATTGGGGAATGGCAGCACCATTGTCCTGTTGGAGTGTTGTGTGTGCTGCTGTTCCCAGAAAATCCAAAATTCCTATAAAAAGCATCCTTGTCCTATTGGAGTGTTGTGTGTGGCTGCTGTTCCTATAAAATCCAAAATCCCAAAAAAGGCATCATTGTCCTATTGGAGTGTTGTGTGGTCTGCTCTCCCAGAAAATTCAAAATCCACAAAAAGTCATCCTTGTCCTATTGGAGTGTGTTCCCAGAAATCCAAAATCCCTAAAAAGTCATCCTTGTCCTATTGGAGTGTTCCCAGAAAATCCAAAATTCCTACAAAAAGCATCCTTGTCCTGTTGAAGTATTTTGGGGGCTGCTCTTCCCATAAAATCCAAATCCCCAAAAAAGGCAACATTGTCCTATTGGAGTGTTTTTGTGGCTGCTGTTCCATAAAATCCAAAATCCCCAAAAAAGACATCATTGTCCTATTGGAGTGTTGTGTGTGCTGCTGTTCCCAGAAAATCCAAAATTCCTATAAAAAGCATCATTGTCCTATTGAAATACTGTGTGTGCTGCTCTTCCCATAAAATCTGAAATTCCTATAAAAAGCATCCTTGTCCTGTTGAAGTTTTTGGGGGCTGCTCTTCCCATAAAATCCAAAATCCCCAAAAAAGGCAACATTGTCCTGTTGGAGTGTTTTATATGCTGCTGTTCCCATAAAATCCAAAATTCCTATAAAAAGCATCCTTGTCCTATTGGAGTGTTGTGTGGGCTGCTGTTCCATGAAATCCAGAATTCCTTCCCGAGGGGAGCAGGAAAAGCTTCCATGGATGCAAGCAGAGGGTAAATGTGGAATGGTTTAGGAGCTGCCTCTGAATTTGGATAAATCATGGAGCAAAATGGGCATTTCTTGATGCTCCAAAGGATTTGGAGGGCTTCGATTTCCTTCTCCATGGTGCTGGCACAGCCCATTCCAGGCATGGAAAGGCTCCTGAGTCAGAGCTGAAAATCCATGGAACTGCTTGAACAGGGAACACGAATGGTGGGAAGTCCTGGGTTCATTTCCTCCCTGCATTCCCATTTCCTGGTGGGATTGGGTTGTTGGGCCAGGCTGGGTGGGGTTGGGAAGGGGTTTGCTGCTGCTCTGAGATGTCCCATCCTGCTGGGACACCTGGAGGGTCTGTGCCACCTGCCTGTGCCCTGGGAATGGGCTAATCCTGATGGGACAGAGCCCTGGGAATGGGATAAACCCTGATGGGACAGAGACCTGGGAATGGGCTAATCCTGATGGGACAGAGCCCTGGGAATGGGACAGACCTTGATGGGACAGAGCCCTGGGAATGGGCTAATCCTGATGGGACAGAGTCCTGGGAATGGGCTAATCCTGATGGGACAGAGCCCTGGGAATGGGCTAATCCTGATGGGACAGAACCCTGGGAATGGGCTAATCCTGATGGGATAGAGCCCTGGGAATGGGACAGACCCTGATGGGACAGAGCCCTGGGAATGGGACAGACCCTGATGGGACAGAGCCCTGGGAATTGGACAGACCTTGATGGGACAGAACCCTGGGAATGGGACAGACCCTGATGGGACAGAGCCCTGGGAATGGGATAATACTGATGGGATAGAGCCCTGGGAATGGGACAGACCCTGATGGGACAGAGCCCTGGGAATGGGATAAACCCTGATGGGACAGAGCCCTGGGAATGGGCTAATCCTGATGGGACAGAGCCCTGGGAATGGGGTAATCCTGATGGGACAGAGCCCTTGGAATGGGCTAATCCTGATGGGACAGAGCCCTGGGAATGGGACAGACCTTGATGGGACAGAACCCTGGGAATGGGATAAACACTGATGGGACAGAGCCCTGGGAATGGGGTAATCCTGATGGACAGAGCCTTGGAATGGGCTATCGATGGACGAGCCCTGGAATGGGACAGACCTTGATGGGACAGAACCCTGGGAATGGGATAATCCTGATGGGACAGAGCCCTGGGAATGGGACAGACCCTGATGGGACAGAGCCCTGGGAATGGGCTAATCCTGATGGGACAGAGCCCTGGAATGGGCTAATCCTGATGGGACAGAGCCCTGGGAATGGGCTAATCCTGATGGGACAGAGCCCTGGGAATGGGCTAATCCTGATGGGACAGAGCCCTTGGGAATGGGATGATCCTGATGGGATAGAGCCCTGGGAATGGGATGATCCTGATGGGATAGAGCCCTGGGAATGGGATAAACCCTGGTGGGATAGAGCCCTGGAATGGGATAAACCCTGATGGGATGGAGGCCTGGGAATGAGCTGAGGCTGGGGCTCTTCCCAGCTTGGCTGTGCTGTGCCCCTGGGGGCACCTGGGAATGTTTGATGGCCTTTGTGGTGGGATTCCAGAGGGAATTCTGGACAATGTCCTCGCTGGTGCCTTAGGGGAATAATCTGGGCATCATTGACTGGCACAGGGTGCCCAGAGCAGCTGTGGCTGCCCCTGGATCCCTGGCAGTGCCCAGGGCCAGGCTGGAGCAGCCTGGGAAGGTGGGAAGTGTCCCTGCCCGTGGCACTGGAGGGGATTGAAGGTCCCACCCAACCCAAACCATCCTGGGATTGAGATCCCAGGTGAGGTTCAGACCTCAGGGACTCCGAGAGGGATTTCTGTGTGCTTTTATCCACATTCACTTTGACGTGAGATGTCCTTGGGATAATTTCATATTCGAACAGCTGTGGGAGCAGAAGACTGGAAAATTGGGAATCTTCTCTGCCGGGGATCTCAGCATGGACAATTTAATGGATTTATCAGCCATGAGAGTGAAGCCCCAAAACAGCTCCAGTGGGACCCCCAGGGTGAGGAGATGGAGTTTGTAAGTGGGGTTTAATGGCAGGGTCCTTCGTCAGCCAGGCTGGGATTTAATTACCTTAATGGCTCCTGTACTCCTGGAAACAACCAATTAAGGCATTTTTAACGAAGTGTGATGGGCACAGGGTAGGAATTGCACATTTGTTGCTTGGGATGGCCCAGGTGTGGAGAAGATTCCATGTTCTGTGGGTGGGCAGCCCACTGTTGTGTCCAAGTGGGATTGTTGTCCTTGGGAGGAGGATAAAGGAGCAGTTTTATCCTGGCAGAGGCAGTCCCAGGAAGCTGAGTGTCCTTTCTGCAGGCTGGGCTGGGATTTTGGGATACCTGGGCGGGCAGGAGCACTCTGGCTTCAGCTGCCAAGGGGATGAACCCAATCCCAGCCAGGCCCTGTCCCAACAGCTGCTTGGCACTGCCCAAAGAAGAGTTTTTAAAATCCATTCAGATTCCAGCATGGATTCCTGGCCATGGTGCAGCTCCTGCAGTGCTCCAGGGGCTCCCTCTGGATCCAGCACAAGGATCCTGGGCTCTGGGCAGCTGCAGACCTGGATTTATTGGGATAAAACTCCTGCATTGATCATTGTCTTGGTTTGAAAAGCCAGGTGTGTGCTGAGGAAGGCAGGAGCCTCCTCTGAGATGGGAAATGCAAACCCCCCCCTCTGAATAATTGTAATTCTGAACTGAAGGGGCTCTCAGGCAAAGAGATGGGAATGGGAATAACAGTTCTGTATTAGGGAAATTAAAAATACAAATGCAATAGTGCAAAACAAACCCCTGCCAGAGTCAGAGCAGGCCCTGCCCCCTGTGTGTCAGGGTGGGGGCACAGTCCCATCCCAGGGGGGCTCAGGGTGGGGGCACAGTCCCATCCCAGGGGGCTCAGGTGGTGGCACAGTCCCACCCCAGGGGGCTCAGGTGGTGGCACAGTCCCATCCCAGGGGGCTCAGGGTGGTGGCACAGTCCCATCCAGGGGGGCTCAGGTGGGGCACGTCCCTCCAGGGGGCTCAGGGTGGTGGCACAGTCCCATCCCAGGGGGGCTCAGCCCTCCTGCAGTGCCAGCTGTGGCTCTGCTGGAGCAGGGATCCTGCACAAGGGGGGAGTTTTCCTCTGCAGCTCCAGGGCTGCTGGAGATGGGCCTGCTCTCCCTCTGGGAATGCAGGGCAGCAGAAAGCTGCTCCTCTGGGAATGCAGGGGGCAAAGGCTGCTGGGCTGTTCCCAGGGCAGATTGGATCCAGGTAGGAATGCTTGGCTCCTCCCCTGGGCACAGCATCTCCCCATGGGATGGTGGAATTTGATCAGCCCTGCAGGGACACTCAGTGGCCATGGACAGCAGAGATCTCCTGGAGGGAGGATTGGCTGTGGGAGGGATAAAGAAACCTGCCCCAGGCACAGCAGAGACCTGCCCAGCTCTGACAGGGGGGGATGGAATTCACTCCCCCAGCCACACCTTGCAGCCTGAGACAAAGATTCAGCCATTCCCAAACCTCTGGAGGGATGTCCCAGCTATCCCCTGGCTGGGGGTGACACCAGGCAGCTGAGCCTGCCCTGGGATCCCTTGGCTTGGCATTTTTGGTGGCATTTCCTGCTGTCCCCAGGATGCTGGGGAGAGCAGAGCCCTCCCTGTGCCTGGGACTGACTGCCTGCTGCTGGGAATGGGAATATTCCTGGAAAGCCACCTCAGCTCCTCCTGGTGCTTTGCACTGGAGATGCTCCCAGCTGTGCTGTGCATCCCTCCTGCTCCCAATCCCTGTTTTCAGCCTGGATAGTGCTGGCACTGCATGGAATTCTCTCTCAGCGTGGATTTCATGCTGCTGCCTGGTGACGGCCGCGCTGCTGCGTCGAGTGCACTTTACTCCCCTGAGAGCGGGGGGGAGGCGGCGCCGGCTAGCTGGGAGCACAGCAGCAGTGGGGGGCACTGCCTTAATGCGCCGGGGCATCAGGCAGCGCCTTCAACAGGGCAGCGATATTGAGAGAAGTGGCAAAAGCGGAGAAGCTTGAGAGAAAAGAGGGTCTTAACTCGCCTGGTGCAATCCAGAGTTTTATTGTCTCCAGGGGATCCAGGAGGGAAAAGGCAGAGAACAAAGAGTAACAGCAGTATATAAAGGGGGTGGAACATAGGTACAAGAACCAATGGGGGAAACTGAGGAGGGGAATCGGACATAACTGACACGGGCGAGAACCAATGATATAAGAGCTAGGGAGGGGCCTCGGAGCAGTTGCCCAATCACTTTTTGAGGAAGGGAGAAGTTTCTGGAGAAATGGGCAGGACCCCGGGAGATGGACAGGGCCTGGGAGGAGGGGAAAATGTAACAAGTGGGGTGGTTGCTGAGGGAACGGGGGTGGAGACAAGGGCTTGGCAGTATGGCCAGACTGGGAGGGAACCATTTCAGGGAGAGGGGGAAACCAGGACTGAACCATCAAAATAGGTTTAGGATTACAACTGGGGGGAACATTACCAAATGGGGAGAACAATACAAACAGGGAAGATAACACAACTGGAAATTGGATGCGCACCACAACAGGTGACCATCCTGGGAAAAATGGACAAATCCCTTTCCAAGGCTTTGCTTCCCTTCTCTGGAGCTCTCCAGATTCCTGCTGCTCCGTGTTTTCACATGTGGGACTTTTGGAGGGGTTGGGCTCCCTTTGGCTGAGAGGTTTTGATGCATCCTAAAAGGCAAGGAGAGAACAGCTCTGTGCTTTTCCAGTTGTGAAGGAATTCCCGAGGGCTTTATTCCTGGTCTTTCTTTAGGAACAGGAGCCAGATTGCTCCAAGAAGTGCTTGGCCAAGGATTCTCCATCAGGAGCTGAAGGACAGGACCAGGGAATGGCTCCCAGTGCCAGAGGGCAGGGATGGATGGGAGATTGGGAACTGGGAATTCCTGGCTGGGCTGGAATTGCCAGAGCAGCTGGGGCTGCCCCTGGATCCCTGGCAGTGCCCAAGGCCAGGCTGGACACTGGGACACCCTGGGACAGTGGGAGGTGTCCCTGCCATCCCAGGGCTGGCACTGGGGGGGGTTCAAGGTCTCTTCCCACCCAAACAATTCCATTATTTTCTTGAATATTTATTGCAAATGGTGATCCCAGGTTTTGGTAACCTCAGGTTCTCCTGGACCTGCTCTCCATCCTGCTCTCCTTGATCTCTGTCATGCTCTCCTCTCCTTGTTCTCCATCTCACTCTCCTTGATCCCCATCCTGCTTTCCCTGATCGCTCCCTCAGAGCCACAGTTTGGAGTTTGGTGGTTTTTCCATGTGCCCTCAATTCCCTGCTCCCAGTTCTCTCAGACCTTGTGGACAACCTGAGCAGCCTTTCCATGAGCTGGAAAGTCACTGCAGGCAATTCCCACTCCTGGAGGAGCCAAGAGAGGACCCAAAAGCTGCTTTTCCTCCCTGGCATTTTAAAAGCTGCACTTCGGGGCTGCCAAGGAGATTTTTTTCAGCTTCCCCAGAAGAGAAGAGCATTGCTGAAAATGGGAAACTGGGAATTCTCATTTGCCAGGGGGAGGGAGCACTTTTATTCCTCACTCCTTCCTCAGGGCCCTCCAGATTTCTTCAGGAATCACCTTTTCACCCACACACCAAAGGAATGAAAGGCACCACCAAGGCACACTGGAGCATGTTCTGCTCCCATTTCTCCAGCTTTTCCTTTAAATTAGGAATGAGGATCATCAGGCTGAACAGTCCCAGTGAATTCCTCCCCAGCTCTGCTCCGGAAGTCACAGCCCCTCCAGAAGGGACAGCAAATGCTGAATATTGTCATTTTTTCCTTGGAATTCTGGCTTGAAAGGAGCTGCTCCACCTGTTGGAGGTCTTGTGGCTACTGGAGGAAGTTTGGCCCCTGATAGATCCTGCAGAAAATGGGAATTTGGCTGGGAAAGGAAAATTATCATAAATATGCATAGAGAACATTTTTAAAAAGCAGTGACTTTGGCTTTAAAGCTGGGAAATGTTTAGCAGGAGAGATGGATTGCACAAATCTGGCAAAAATGAGGGCAGGAGGGATTTGTGTGTGGAGTGCAGTGGGGGATCAGGCCAGGGCTGGAGTGAAAAAGAATCTGCTGGGGCTTGGAATTTGTCCATTTTCCTTCATTTTGGGAGAAAAGCAGTGCCTGGAATCCCAGCATGAGCATCCTCAGGAGTGCCTGGGATGAGCTGCAGATCTCCCATCAGAAACAGCTGCTTCCAGCTCCTGAACACCTCCAGCTTAGGAAGTTTCCTGCTCTTTACTGCTTCCAGCCTCTCCCAGTCATGGAGAATCCCAAAATGGGATGGGATCCCAACTTTGGGTGGGAAGGGATCTGAAATCCCATCCCATCCCACCCCAGCCATGGCAGGGATACCTCCCAGTGTCCCAGGGTGTCCCAGGGTCGAGCCTGGCCTTGGGCACTGCCAGGGATCCAGGGGCAGCCCCAGCTGCTCTGGCAATCCCAGCCAAGCCAGGAATTCCCAATCTGCCATCCATCCCTGCTTTCTGAAGAATCTTTATTTAATACATTTTAAATCTTCTTTTATGCAGAGAGGGAAAAACCTTTTGCTGTTTTAGTGTTTGAGATGAGGATCAGTCTCCCAGAAATTGGAGTTCCCTTTGTGGCCTGTGTCTGATTTATCCCCCTGGGATAAGGGCAGGATTCATTTGGGAACTCAGGGCTCAGGGAGGTGCAGCTGGAAATATCTTTATTATTTTTACCAACATTGAGTATTTTTCCTTTATAATTCCTGAACAGGTGAAATCTGAGGTGTCTCCTTAGGAAGGAGGTTGGATGTGTGTGATTTTGGGGGAACTGGAGCCAGAAATGTGGCAGTGGTGGCTCAGATAAATCATCCCATGGTCATTATGGAATGGGCTGGGCTGGGCTAAACCCCCCCAGTGCCAGCCCTGGGATGGCAGGGACACCTCCCACTGTCCCAGGGTGTCCCAGTGTCCAGCCTGGCCTTGGGCACTGCCAGGGATCCAGGGGCAGCCCCAGCTGCTCTGGCAATTCCAGCCCAGCCAGGAATTCCCAGTTCCCAATCTCCCATCCATCCCTGCCCTCTGGCACTGGGAGCCATTCCCTGGCTCCTGTCCCTCCATCCCTTGTCTCCCTCATGGACCAGGTTTATAAACTGAGTCTGTTCCAGACTCTAATTGTGCTGCTAACAAGCACAAATCGGTGGATTTTGTGTCCTATTGATCTTGGAATTACCTGAGTGATCCAAAAATCAATCAGAAACCTCTCCTGGGCAGCTCCACGCAGGATCCTTTTTATTAAGCCTGGCCATGATTTATGGTTTTGTCATTAGTGTTAATGTGGAGTTCATACCCATCCTTCCTCCTTCCCTCCTCTGAACTCTCCCTTTTCCATGGATCCTTCCAAAGCAGCGCTGAACTTCAGGAATTTGGTTATTCTTCAGGAATTTGGTTATTCTTCAGGAATTTGGTTATTCTTCAGGACTTTGGTTATTCTTCAGGAATTTGGTTATTCTTCAGGAATTTGGTTATTATTAACTTTGGTCATTATTAACTTTGGTCATTCTCCAAAACCCGGGAGGAATAACCCAGCATCGCCCTCCCAACCTTCCCTTCCGTGTGAGGGAGGGGAGGCCCTCAGAATTCCCAGAGAAGTTGTGGTGATAAAAAGTTTAATATTCCTCAAGTTCTCCAAGATGAAAAGGTTTCACTTCCACTTCCAGCTAAGCCTGGATAGTGTTAAATTAACTTTTTAAAGGATAAAATGGTTACTTTTTGGGAGGGGGGAAGTGGTTTGTGTCACCGACATGCTCTATGGAAAATCCTTTCCTTAGGATTTTCCCTCCTGAGGAGCTGAGAGGCCTCAGGAACAAACTGCAGCCAAGGATTCTCTGCTGCTGTGGGTGCAGCAGGTGGGGCTGGGATTGGTCTCTGTGGTTGTTTCTCATCAATGGCCAGTCCCAGCCCAGCTGCCCAGACTGGCTGGGTCACAGACAAACCTTTGTCATTCATTCCTTTTCTGTTCTTAGCTAAACCTTCTGATGGAATCCTTCCTTCTGTTCTTTTAGTGTAGTTTTAATATAATATCTATCATAAAATAATAAATCAGCCCTTCTGAACATGGAGTCAACTTTCTCATCTCTTCCCTCACCCTGGGACCCCTGTGACCACCCTCACAGGTTTGGGAGGATTTGCTTACAACAAAAAATGAAACTGGGAGTGCCCAGGTTGATGGAGCCCCCCAGGAACCATTCCCAGGCGGGCTTGGGGCTGGAAAGGGCTCCAGGAGAGATGGAGAGGGACTGGGGACAAGGGATGGAAGGACAGGAGCCAGGGAATGGCTCTGAGTGCTTCCCAGCCAGCCCTGAGCTCTGAGTGGACAAGATCCCGGAATTCCTTGGGCACCTCCAGAAATTCCTTGGGCACCGCCAGGGATGGGCACTCCAAACCTCCCTGAGCAATTCCAAGGCCTGGCCACCCTTTCCTTGAGGAAATTCCTGCTGATGTCCCAGCTGAGCCTCCCCCTTGGGAATCTTCTCACCTACCTGGAGCCCCTTTGCTTCTGCCAAACTTCAGGAGGTTTTTGGACCCTCGGGTTGTTCCTCTCTCCTTTCATTAAAGGAACTGGAACTCAACCAACAAAAGGCCCTCAAATCCCTCAGGATTTTGGATCCTGAGGTTCTCTGGCACTGGGTGGGAGGGAATTCTCATCTCAGAGCCATTAATTAGAATATATATTATGTATATCATAAGAGCCAACATTGGCGTTGTTTAACGATGCACGCGAGGCTTAAAACCCTTTGGAATCCATTCAGTAAAAATAAAATCAGATTATTTTTGTGCCCATGCAATTCTGCATTGAGCGTTCCAGGCATTAAAAAGTATTTCATGCATCGTTTGCTCACAGTAAATTAAAAATCTCCAAGTATTAAAACACTGGAAAAATCCTGTTTGGAATAAAATGATTTTTATTGCTCCTTTGCCGGGCGGCTTTCTGTTGCTTGGGCACAAAGTGATTAAGATCACAAATGATTTGTTGGACTCAAATATTTTCTTTTTGAGGTGTTTGTGGTGAGTTAAAATAAACTCTGCTAATTAGTGAACATCTCTGTTCTGCCCTGGCACTTTAAATTGGCGGCTGGGCAGCAGGAAGCCGTGTTTATTTATTTTAATGTTTATTGTTGATGTTGAAAATGGATTTATTCTTCCTTTGGTGCAGGGTTTAATAAAGACAAAAGTGGCTTTGGAGGAAGAGGGCAGGAGGGACGAGGGAAATAAGAGGCATCCAGGTTTGTTGGTCTCTTGGAAATGCAGATCAATTATGGTGTGGATGGAAATGAGAGCTAAAAATGATAATTATGGCTCTGAGTGCTCCGGCCTTGTTTGTGGTTGTGGGGAGGACAGAGCTGATCTGAGTTATGGCTGGAGCTCAGATCTGGGGCAAAACCAGCTCTGAGCAGGGGGAAATTCCAAATTTCCAGACTTTTCCACTTCCCAGGGCAGTGTGGAGTCACCATTCCTGCGGGATCTGAAAGCTGTGATGTGGGGACACGGGGCAGAGCTGGGATTCCTCTGGGAATGATCTTTGGCAGAGGAGAAAATCCCAAAATTCCAATTGATCTTCATCAAAACTCTTCCCTGATCAGTCCCAGGAGGCAGTGCTGGATCTTCCCCTGGTGCTCCAGAGAAATCCTAAGGAATGAGGGACTGGGGTGGGATCTGTCAGGTCCCACCTTGGCAGGGGGGATTTGGTGGCCCCATGTGGCAGCTGGGGACACCTGAGAGTGGCACCTGCCAGGGGCTGGTGGTGCCAGGCTGGGAGAGCTGGGAATGCTCACCTGGAGAAGGGAATGATCCAGGGAGAGCTCAGAGCCCCTGGCAGGGCCTGGAGGGGCTCCAGGAGAGCTGGAGAGGGACTGGGGACAAGGACAGAGGGACAGGAGCCAGGGAATGGCTCCCAGTGCCAGAGGGCAGGGATGGATGGGAGATTGGGAACTGGGAATTCCTGGCTGGGCTGGAATTGCCAGAGCAGCTGGGGCTGCCCCTGGATCCCTGGCAGTGCCCAAGGCCAGGCTGGGCACTGGGACACCCTGGGACAGTGGGAGGTGTCCCTGCCATGGCAGGGTGGCACTGGGTGGGGTTTAGGGTCCCTTCCCACCCAAACCAGTGTGGAACTCTGGGATTTTGGCTCCCCTGATCCCTGCAGAGGAGGGAGAGCAGGCAGGGAACCCCAAACCATCACAAATTGTGTTTGTTACCAAGGTGTGGGACCAGAGCAGAGCCCAGCTCCTGTTCAAAGTGTTATTTTGGGATTTTCCTGCTTTAGCCTTGCAGTTAACCTGCCCTGTGCTCCTTTATCCACCTACACTGAAAGAATCCCGACTCTTTTTAATTCTGACTTTGATGGTATGAATGTTCCATCTTATTCATGAACCTCCCTGATCCCTCAGAAATCCCTCCTGATCTGTTTAATCCCAGTTTTAAACCTGCCTGCTGAGGTCAGTGCCCAAACTCAGGCTCTCTGTTCGGAAAAGGCAATTTAATAATTGTTCCCCTTTCAATCTCTGCACATCTTTTAGGATTAAAATGCTCTTTGCCCTGTAATCATTTCTGCTGGATTTTTCCTCAGGCTGAGGAATCTCCACAATTTCTCATCCCGAGGCTCTTTTATCTCCCTTCTCCTGGTTTAGTGCATTGCCTGTTCCAACAGGTTGGCTTAGGATGTCAAAACATCTGCACTTCATTTTAATTTAGGTTTTATTGGTTGCTCCCTGCTCTTTCCTTTGATATTCAAGTTGTCTCTTTGTCTGCTGCAAATCTCTCCAAAGCCTCTGCTCTCTCTTCTGGAGGAAAAAAAAAACTGATTTAATTCCTGTTCTTGTGTACAGAAGGTGCAGATTTTATTTCTCTGAGCGTCCTCTGGTAATGACAGGTTCTGAATTTCATCCACCCTTTTATTGCCCTTCAAAGCTTCCCTCAAAGCACAGGAGTAATTGGATTATTTGGAATAAATTCCCTGCAACCTGGCAGCTCCCTGCCCATCCCCTCTTGCAGATCTGATCTCTGATGCCCTTTCCAGTCCCCCCGTTAAGGGTTGGAACATGCCAGTATTCCAGGCTGGAAATTCCAAGGGAATTGTGGGCTCTTTTTTTTTTGGCACAAATAATTTGGGGGTTTTTGTCTCTTTATAGTCACAGATCCACTCGCTGTGGGGTGGAGCCAGTCAAGGGCTCAACGTAACCAGAGGAAAAACCCAAAACAGCAACAAAAACTAAATAATAATAATAATAATAATTTGGGGGTTTTTGTCTCTTTATAGTGACAGATCCACTTGCTGTGGGGTGGAGCCAATCAAGGTCTTGGCATAAACCAGAGGAAAAACCCAAAACAGAAAAAAAACCAAAATAATAATAATTTGGGGGTTTTTGTCTCTTTATAGTGACAGATCCACTCGCTGTGGGGTGGAGCCAATCACGGTCTCAACATAACCAGAGGAAAAACCCAAAACAGCAACAAAAAACCAAATAATAATAATTTGGGAAGTTTTGTCTCTTTATAGTCACAGATCCATCAGTGCCGAGTGGAGCAAGTCAAGGTCTTGGCATAAACCAGAGGAAAAACCCAAAACAGCAAAAAAACCAAATAATAATAATAATTTGGGGAGTTTTGTCTCTTTATAGTGACAGATCCACTTGGTGTGGGGTGGAGCCAATCAAGGTCTCAACGTAACCAGAGGAAGAACCCAAAAGAGCAACAAAAACCAAATAATAATAATAATTTGGGGATTTTTGTCTCTTTATTGTGACAGATCCACTCTTTGTGGGGTGGAGCCAATCAAGGTCTCGGCATAAACCAAAGGAAAAACCCAAAACAGCAACAAAACCATCATGAAGATGGAAAAAATGGAAAGGTTGTGGGAAACAAGGGATGAATATCCAGGAAAAATGTTGGATTAGGGAAAACAAAAAATGTTTTAAACTGAGAGGTGCAACTGCCTCAATGGACTCTGGAAGAGTTTGGAATAACTCAGGAATTTGGGAGAGTGGTGAAGGAGAGGGTGGAATTTGAAAAATTTTTGTAGAAGTCTGTGGGGGTGGAGCTCCATGGTTTATTTTCAGTTTAAAGATGATTCCTGGGATTATTCTGCTGGATTAAAGCAGCTGCTGACAGAGGCCATGGAAAACAACCTGGGAATGGGAAAGGCCCGTCTAGGGCTGCTGCTTTATTCCTGATTTATTCCTGCCTTATTCCTGATTTATTCCTGCTTTATTCCTGATTTATTCCTGCTTTATTCCTGATTTATTCCTGATTTATTCCTTTATTCAACATTTGGAGACATCTCGAGTTCTGCCTCTAAATTATTTTTTTCCTGTCTAGCACCATTTAATGTTTTTATTTCAGATAGATTTAATCCAATTTCTGTGGTGTAAAAACAAAGAAATCTGTTTGAAAGACACTCCTTGCCTTGAAAGCACCAAAATTCTCTTTGTCAGGGCTTTTGAAGCAAAGCTTTTGTGTTATTTTTGATCTGTGCATAATGAGTCATCCCAAAGTGCATTTTCACTTTGTTTAAAGATAATCTGAGCTCAAATACAGCATCTAAAGCTATTAGAAATAATAACAATGATAAAAATGATGATTATTATTCATAATAATACAACCTGTATTCATAATTGATTTCTTTATTGTCACTGCTTTGTGAGCCCTGGTTAAACCTGGCAATTTTTATTCGCTTTAAAACCTTTTGTAACAATTTAAATTTGAAACTTCTCAGCTGAAGCCACTGGGGGATTGATTTGGATGCTTGAAAATCCTTCCCCATCTTTTGTTTGGGGATTGTTTTCCTGGATATCCCTCACTTGCTGCCCTGAGCTCCGGGAATTTTGGCTGCAGGGGGTGGCAGGAACGAGCTGTGAGGGCAGAAGGGCTGAGTGGATCCTTTAATGTGACTCTGAAAAATGTCCCGGTGTGACATTTCCTGTGCTGAGCCCCGAGGCACTCCAGCAGCCCGGGGTTTTGGAGGTTTTCCCCATAAAAAAGGGGCTCCTGGACCCCCTTTCCCGACAATTCCATCGTTTTCTTTTCTCTTGGTGCAAAGCTGGGCTGCTTTCAGCAGCGCTTTTAGCAATAATGATATTTTCTGAGTTCCTCATCTCCTAAGAATCTTCCCTTCCTGGACTGTAAAACCCTTTAGAACCCAATATTTTCAGTTCCTCTGAAGGTATTTACCCACTTAACCAAATATATTCATTTTTTTCCCCCAACACCACATTGCAAATCCTTTATTTAATAGCACCCATTGCAGAGATATTGGCTGGAATAAATATCTCATTTCCTCTCTGTGCCTGACAATAACAGGCTTGTATTGGAAGCTTTATTATCCCATCCAGGACCTATCAGCAAATAAAAATTACACTAAACCTGACAAGAGAATTATATTCATTATGTTGGGTACTGCCTGTTTGCAGCACCTACAGAAATGAATCTTTACAAGTGCCCCTCGAAGATTTTTATTTTATTCTTGCACAAGAAATTCTCTTGGAGTTATGGTGAGCTAAGTGAGACTATTTTCTTTTTTTTTTCAGTCCAAAGGGATGGAGCAGGCAAGAATTTGGGAAAATGTTTCCATGTGGAGTCACCCTGTTTGGATGGAGCAGAATTATTTAAATGACCTGAAATTATTTGTGTTTTAATATGAGAAACAGGAGGGAGGTTTTAGTCCTGTTTGCTGGGTGGTGTTTGAGGGACAAAGTGAAAATTGCTGCTGAAAATGCTGAAAACTGAGGGGGAAAATCCTCTGAGGGCAATGTGGGAGTGGTGGAACTGTGGGACAGAATATCCTGAGTGGGAGGATGTCACCGACATCTTCTATGGAAAATCCTTTCCTTAGGGTTTTCCCTCCTGTGTTGCTGAGAGGCCTCAGGAACAAACTGCAGCCAAGGATTCTCTGCTGCTGTGGGTGCAGCAGGTGGGGCTGGGATTGGTCTCTGTGGTTGTTCCTCATCAATGGCCAATCCCAGCCCAGCTGGCTCTGACTCTCTGACCACTCACAAGATTTTATTGTCATTCCTTCCCTTCCCTTCCCTTCCCTTCCCTTCCCTTCCCTTCCCTTCCCTTCCCTTCAATCCTTTCTTCTATTCTTTAGTATAGTTTTAATATATCATTTTCTTTTACTATAATATATATCCTAAAATGATAAATCAGCCCTCTGAAACCTGGAATCAAGTTTCTCCTCCCTTCCCAAGGTGGGCTTGCCTGCAAATTCAACATTTGGTGACCCCGAGTGAGGAACAATTCAAGCCCCCCCCAAACCCTTGGCCCAGCTCCAGCCATTCCCCATCCTGACCTAGGGCAGATTGGGAATGGCAGCTTTGGGAAGAGGAGAGCTGGGGAACCTCTGGAGCCTGGGGAAGCTTCCCTGGTTTCCATTTGGAGTAGGTCCATGGAGTGGCTGCAGAGTCTCATCCTTTGGGAGAAAATGCAGCGGAATTGGATTCAAAGGGAAAAGCTTTCCCGTGAAGGAAACGGCCTTTCATGTTCCCTGACAAATTCCAGCTGGGAAGTGCTGCTGCCCGTGTTGGGTGGGAAATGGGGCTGTGAATTCTGCTCCTACCTGGCCCTGGATTGCAGGAAATTCCTTGGAAACAACTCCAGTGCCTTCAGGCAGGACTCCATCCTTAATCCTGGATCTTCTTGGGAAAACCAAGGGAACTGTGCAGAAATCAGCTGGAATTTGCTCTGCTCTCAGGGCACTGGGAGAATTTGGATAATTGGATAATTTGGATAATCCAAAGCCACAATGGATCCAACGTTGCTGTGTCCTGAAGGGCACACCCAGCATTCCCCATGGGAAGATGGGATTTCCTGAGGAGATTTTGTGGGGTTGAAAGGCTGTGCCAAGGCTGAGTTCTCCAGGTGTATCCAGAGAATTCTGTCTTTTGCTGTGGTGCAAAAGTCCCTAAATCCCAGAGAAAAAGGGGATTTTTCCTTCTCTTCTCCTCTCTGATCCTGCTGGCTGTAAAAGCAGCCCGTGGTATTCCATCCTGGGAATTTTAGCTGGAGAAAAGGGAAAAGTTGTCTCATGCAGCAAGTGGAGATTCCAACTGCATGAGGACCCTGGGATGGTGCAAAAGTCCCTGAAATCCCAAAGAAAAAGGAGCTTTTTCCTTCCCTTCTCCTCTCTGATCCTGCTGGCTGTAAAAGCAGCCCATGGAATTCCCACCTGGGAATTTTAACTGGAAAAAAGAGAAAAGTTGTCTCCTGCAGCAAGTGAAGATTCCAACTGCAGGAGCACCCAGGGAAGCCTTTCTGGGGATGGGGATGAGGCATTTTGTTGCCAAGCTGGAGTGGGCTGAGGGCAATCTTGTGGAATCATTTGGATCAGAGTGTTCTCTCCCTGTCCCATCTCTCCTGGATTGGCTGCAATCCATCACTCTGATTGCCTTTCCCTGGTCACTGGAATCCATATCCTTGTCTCCCTCCTGTTTAAGAGACTGTGGGCACAATTTCTCTGTTATTGGGGTTAGGAATCTTCTCTCCCTGCTCCTGGAAAGGTCACGGTGTCCCTTTGCCCAAAGCTCAGAGTCCATTTTAATCTGGGAGCATTGGAGCAGCAGTGGGAAGCAGTTCTTCCTGAATTTCCCCTGAATTTATTATTCCTGAGCCCAGGCTCAGCTGACATCGATGGGAAGGAGTTTTGTGGGTGGACAGAGCTGATTCTCTAAAACCCAACCCAGATCCCACAGTTTGGCCCCGTTATCCAGTGACATGGATTCGAAGGATAATGGGCAGGAGGACTCGTTGCTCCCCCTGGAATTGCTCCAGGAGATGTTTCCCAGATTTCCCTGAGTGGCTGCAGCTCTCCCAGGCTGGTTCTGGAGGGGATTTATTGATATTTATTGGGAATTTGCCCCTCAGAGTGATGGGAGTTGAGCATTGATCCCACCATTGGAGGTTGGATTGTTGGAGGGAAAAAATCAATTTAAAAAATGATCTTCCTGATTTAACAAATCAAATTAAAACAGACAATAGATCCTGGTTAGACTCTCTGTTTGAAGAATGGAACTTTACACCTTAACTGAAGGAGCTTTAGAAAATGAGATTTTATGTATTAATTAATATAGCAGTAATATTAGTAATGGTAGCTTGAGCACTTCCCTGTGTCCCAGCAGATGAAAAATGAGACCAACAAAGAATATTTTCACAGTTCAAGAAAGAGGGGGAGAGGTGAGAAATGGACTTTAAAGGATTTAAAACCCTGAGAGAAAGCTCCCAGAGCCTTGTCCATCTGTGGGCCACCTCTGAGATGAGCTGGGCTGGCCAGGGAAGGGAGATGACGTTGTTGGGAGATGGAGACTGAACTGGCAACAACTTTCAACAAGTTTTAAAATATGGCCTTGCAAAAAGAGCAGATATTCTGGAGAATTAGAACTGTGAAAGTGCATTGCAGCAAGACCACAGGGAAAAAATGTATGGGGTTAGTGTCAGAAATAATGGCAGCATTGTGTGGTACAGGCTAATAGGCTGAAAAGCATTTATAAATGTAGCCAAGAAATTCATAAATTTATAATGATAAATTTACAAATTGTGATTACAGTTGGGATTATAACTGTGATTGCAATTGTGAATTTACAAACTATAAGTTGTAACCAAGAAATTCATAAATTTATAATTCTAAATTTACAAATTGTGATTACAGTTGGGATTATAACTGTGATTGCAATTGTGAATTTACAAACTATAAATGTAACCAAGAAATTCATAAATTTATAATGATAAATTTACAAATTGTGATTACAGTTGGGATTATAACTGTGATTGCAATTGTGAATTTACAAACTATAATTGTAACCAAGAAATAGGTTGGTTTGTGATAGATTGGAGCTGAGGTTTTCATCTCTGGTGTCTCACTATTCATCAAGCCTCATAGTGGAATAAAATCTTTTCAAATGTCTCTCAGTTTCCCCATCTCTGTAAAAAACTGGGAAAATCCAACGAGGTCTGAGCAGGAGAGGAACAGGAGGACAAGGAAAGGATTTGGGGAGTGAACTCGAGTGCCCAACCTCCTTTGGGTGTCACCTGGCAGCACTCTCAGCCTGCTGGAGAGGGGCTGAGGATGAGCTCCCACTGCTCAGGGCGCAGGAGCGATCCTGTCCCTGCTGTGACAAACACAGGGCAGTGACAGAGGCTCCCTGCTGCATCTGGCTCCATTTTGATGTATTTTAAATAAAGGATATCAGAGCCCCTGGAGCTTTGCCTTTTTTGCTCCTTCCCCTGTTTCTGTGGAGGTTTTTTTTCAGCTGTGAAAAATCACAGATTGTGTTCCACCAACCACACAAACAATTAACTCCTCAGCCTGGGCTGACTTAATGTGCAACTCATTTATTTTTTGTACCTACAGCAGTGGAATCAATAATACAAACCCAGTGGAATTTTAATCTATTGCTTCCAGAAGAGCAAAGCAAACAAAACCTCATCAAAGTTTAATATTTGGCTGTTGGTTTTTTAAATAATGGATGCACTCTGGAAAGGCCATTGGTTTTCCATGAGTTCAGGGAAGGTGGATGATCCCTAAAATCCCTTCCAACCCAAAGCATTCCCTGATTCTGCTGTAGGAAGGATTGGAAATCCTGATTTTCTGAAGCAGAGGCTCAGAGCTGCCTCTCTGAGCAGCCAGGACATGAGGGGAGAAATGGCTGCCAGGAACTCCGGGATAATCCACACAAATTAAATGGGAATTCCTGCCCTGGGGAGGGACAAGCCCAGGCACCAGCATGGGGGGAGATCTGCAGAGAGGGACCTGCAGGGAAAGCTGTTGGAGCTGAGCAGGTTTGGGATGAGATGCAGGAGAAACAAGTGAGGATGAGGGAAGTGCTAATCTGCTAATTAGGGGCTCTGCTAATCAGGCACTGGGAGAATCCAGTCAGCCCTGGGAGTGCAGAGGCTCAGACAGGGGCAGAGCTGGGGATGGATCCCAGCCTCAGATCAAACCTCGGCTGCACCAGGGCCTGAGCAGCCTGAGCTGATTTCCAAATTGGACCTGACTCCAAAGCTGGTCTGGCTTTGAGTGAGGGCTGGACCTGAGACCTCTGCAGGTCCCTCCAGCCTGAATTTCCTGATTTTAGGGGGAGCACGGGAACCCCTGCCCTGCTGAGAGCTCAGGGGCCGTGAGCTGGGCAAAATTCCCTGTGGAGGGGCTGGGATCTCCTCCCTGAATATCCACTGAATATCAGGGAGCACAGTGCCAGCAGCACAGGGGGCTCCAGAGCCCGGGACATTTCTGTGACCAAGGGCAGGATGGGCACTGTGACACTGGGCAGGTGTCACCTGAGCTCTTTGGGGAGGGGGATGATGGAATCAGAGCAAGCAGGGCTGGGTCAGTGCTGGGAAGAGGCTGAGGGAGCTGGGAAGGGGCTGGAGAATTCCTGAGGGAGCTGGGAAGGGGCTGGAGAATTCCTGAGGGAGCTGGGAAGGGGCTGGAGAATTCCTGAGGAGCTGGGAAGGGGCTCGAGAATCCCTGAGGGAGCTGGGAAGGGGCTGGAGAATTCCTGAGGAGCTGGGAAGGGGCTGGAGAATTCCTGAGGGAGCTGGGAAGGGGCTGGAGAATTCCTGAGGGAGCTGGGAAGGGGCTGGAGAATCCCTGAGGAGCTGGGAAGGGGCTGGAGAATTCCTGAGGGAGCTGGGAAGGGGCTGGAGAATTCCTGAGGAGCTGGGCAGGGGCTCAGCCTGGAGCAGAGGAGGCTCAGGGGGCCCTTGTGGCTCTGCCCAGCTCCTGCCAGGAGGGGACAGCCGGGGGGGTCGGGCTGTGCTCCAGGGAACAGGGACAGGAGCAGAGGGAACGGCCTCAGGCTGGGCCAGGGCAGCTCAGGGTGGGCCCAGCAGGAATTTCCCCATGGAAAGGGGGCTCAGGCACTGGCACTGCCCAGGGAGGGTTGCAGTGCCCATCCCTGCAGGTGTCACCTGGAGGTGGCACTGAGAGCTCTGGGCTGGGGACAAGGTGGGCACTGGGCACAGCTGGGACTCTGATCTTGGAGCTCTTTTCCAGCCCCAGGGATTCTGTGAGGTTTAGATTGGATATTTGGGAACATTTCTTCCCTGAAAGGGTTCCCCAGCCCTGGCACAGGTGCAGGGTGGAGTCCCCATGCCTGGAGGGATTTCAAATCCCTGTGGATGTGGCACCTGGGGACATGGGGCAGTGGTGGCCCTGGCACTCAGAGCTCTGGGCTGGGGACAAGGTGGGCATCGGGCACAGCTTGTGTTTGGTGACCTTGGAGGTCCCTTCCAACCTGAATAATTCCAGAATTCCATGCAGACCTGAGCCTGGATGTTCTCCTTTCCCACAGGGATGGATTCTGAGCTCTACACGTTCCTCAGGAACCTCTGTAGGGATCTCAGTCCTGCTGAAGCTCCTGCTGCCCTCCTGTCCCTGCCAGGGTGTTCAGGGATCTCTCTGCAGGTCCTGCAGCCCTCCAGGGTGGCTGTCTAATTAGGAAGCTGATTATTTGTGTAATTATATCCTGGAGAGCCTGGCTGAGCATCGTTTTGAAGCAGCAGCACAAAGAGCCTCCCTGAAATCGTGGTGGCTCTGGCAGCAGCAGGGAGCAGCCCCCTCTCATCAGGTCATTGTCTAATTAAGCAGGGAATTTGAGGATTTCATGGATTCAAAGGCTGCTTTTAAATCCATCACACAGCCAAGAGGGGGTTTGGCTTGCTGTTGTTTGCCTGAAAATAAAACATGTCTGGAGTTGTCTTTGATTTCATTTCTGTTTGTGCCTTGTGTGTTCTGTAAGATTGGCTCAAGCAAATTGGGAATTCAGCCCTGGAGGCCACGCTGGGATGAGTGGGGCAGACAAGACAGTGCTGGTTTTCTTTGCCCATGGAATTTGTGTATGGATATGCCTATTTTCCATCCTTGTGATGAGTGGAGAGCTGGAGGAAAATAAGGAGCAGCCACAGGATCCCAGAGAGGAAAAATAAAAATTAAATAAAAATAAAATTTAAAAAATAACAAAAACTAATTAAAATGAAAAAATAAAATAAAATGAAAAAATAAACTAAAATAAAAATGAAAAAATAAACTAAAAATTAAATGAAATAAAATGAAATAAAATAAAATAAAATAATAAAATAAAACAATAAAATAATAAAATAAAATAAATATTTGCTAGGCACCATGATTTATGGCATCATTCTGGAAGTGAACCAAGTACAGTCCCAGAGTTATCGGGGATGTTTTGGAACTTAATTTTAAGGAGGAATGGGTAAATAACTTTACAAGGACAAGGCTTGGATGGGTGGAGCTGGTCTCCACAGAGTTCTTCCCAAATCCAATTTTGTGTTTGCTTTTAGTGGAAATTCACTTCTTCACTCCTTGGATTTTCGAGTGTTTAGAGGGACCCTGCAATGTACTGCCCTGTCCGTGTGTCCCACCAGCCATGGGGGAGCAGGCTGGTCACAAAACCAAAACTGATCACAAACCAAAACTGATCACAAAACCAGAACTGATCACAAAACCAGAACTGATCACAAAACCAGAACTGATCACAAAGCAAAACTGATCACAAAACCAGAACTGATCACAAACCAAAACTGATCACAAACCAAAACTGATCACAAAACCAGAACTGATCACAAAACAAAATTGATAACAAACCAGAACTGATCACAAACCAAAACTGATCACAAACCAAAACTGATCACAAACCAAAACTGATCACAAACCAAAACTGATCACAAACCAAAACTGATAACAAACCAAAACTGATCACAAACCAGAACTGATCACAAACCAAAACTGATAACAAACAAAACTGATCACAAAACCAGAACTGATCACAAACCAAAACTGATCACAAACCAAAACTGATCACAAAACCAAAACTGATCACAAAACCAGAACTGATCACAAACCAGAACTGATCACAAACCAGAACTGATCACAAAACAAAACAAAGCTTTCACTCTTCAGAGCCAGTGTTGAGGGCACAGAACAAAATATCCAGCATAAACAGAACAATGAATGGGGATAAAAGCACCACAACGTCACCCTAGGACCAGCTCCCAGTGCTCCCAGCCCTGCTGCTCCTCCTGGCGGGCTCCAGGCTGGGTCTCCACCCTGCCCGTGGGGTGGGGACAGGAGTGGCAGCAGTGCAACACCTGGGCCTGGGGGACAGCACAGAAAAGACCGGAATTACCATTCCTCTTCCTGCTCTGATTTTTCCTTTAGTGCTGTCTTGAGGATTGTAATTGCGTCTATTTTAATGATTTCTGGCGAGTTGATGATTTATTTTTATAAACCAATGACAGAGAGGTCTCAGCTTAGTCTGCAAAGCACAAAATAGAACTTGCCATAATTGAGTTCCAGCTGGAAATTCCATTAAAGCTCCGTTTAATTTGGGAGTTGAGTTTTTCAGGGAGGTTCCTTGTGCCTGATGTGGTTCCCAAACACCCCTGCATGCATTAAAGTTCATTAATATTAAATTAATTATGTAATCTGCTATCTTTGGGAAGATGAAACATTGCACTTGGCTCAGCTGAGGGAGAGTTCTGCCTGGATTTGGCAGGGAATTTTGTTTGGAAGAGGAATTAAAATGTAGGGGCTGTTGTAGCTCATTTGCATGGAATTATCCACAGGGAAGGTGCTACTTCTCCTGGAAAACCCTTGGAAACTTCAGAGGAGTGAAATCCAAAGCTGTTTTGTTGGAAGTGACTGACAGGAGGCAAATCCAATGTTTTGGGGATTTAGAACCTGGGAAAGAAGGAAGAGGAAAGGAAAGGAAGGAAAGGAAAGGAAGGAAGGAAGGACAGGAAAGGAAGTAAGGAAAGGAAGGAAAGGAAGGAAGGAAAGGCAGGAAAGGACATTACCGGCCCTTACCGTGCCATTCCCTTCCCTGTCCGCTTCCCTTCCCGTCCCTTCCCTGCCCTTCCCTTCCCTTCCCTTCCCCCCTTCCCTTCCCGTCCCTTCCCTTCCCTTCCCTTCCCGTCCCTTCCTTCCCTGCCCTTCCCTCCGCCTTCCCTTCCCTTCCCTGCCCTTCCCGGCCCTGCACTGCCCCGGCCCGTCCCGTCCCGTCCCTTCCCTCCCTTGCCTTCACTCCGTCCCTTCCCTTCCCGTCCCGTCCCTGTCCCGTCCCTTCCCTTCCCGTCCTGTCCCTTCCCATTCCCGGCCCTTCCCTTGCCCTTCCCTTCCTGCCCTGTGCGTGCCCCTTGCCCGTAGGCCCTGGTCCGGTCCCTGGCCCTGTGTTTCTGGTTTTGTTCTCCTGTGCTCGTGCGTTCAAAGGGACATGATGGGCTGGGATGGGCATAGAGAGATGCCCTGGGCCATGTGGGAGGTGAAACATGGATGGGAGAGTGGATAAAGTGGAATGTTGTGGGGGAAATGGGATCTGCAGAGCTGATGGGAGCACAGAAATGGAAAGGGAAGGACAGGCATGGGGAGAGGATGGATCAAGTGTGAGGGATGGCAGCAAGGAGCTCTGTGTGAAGGAGAGGATGGTGGTGACTGGGGGGGATGCCATCTCCATGGAAAACACATCCCTAATCCCACAGATTTAGTCTGGGATCAGGCACTGAGCTCTGGCTCTGTGGCTCCGATCTGGACGGGTTTGAGCCTAGGCTGAGGACTAACTGGATGTGGCTGCCTGCAGAGAGAGGTGGAATTCTTTGGATCAGTCACTCCTTTCCCATCCTGTTCCCAATCCCATTCCCTGTTCCTTTGGGACATTTCCCCAGCTGACTGTCACATCTCCCCTGCCCCACTTGGAGTCACCAGGACCAGGAGGTTCCTGTGCTCCTGGGGTTGTTTTCTCTCAGCACCTTCAAAGTGAGCAGGACAAATTAACTGGGAGGAGAAAACGATGCCGAGGCTGACTGGAGGAGACCTCAATTTCCTCCAAAAACCAGAATTCAAGTCCTCTTGGCATTTGTTTTCTGGAGATAGGCATTAGTGCTGGGCAGGGTGCCAGAATGACTGAGATGTTTTGAAACAGTAAAACCTTTTCCATTTCATGTGAATCCCATTTGAAACATCTAAATTTTATGTCTCAGACATCGCTGGCAGACGTTAAATCATTTTAGACACCACAATTAAAAACAGATTAATACTCACTCGAGATGAGGCTCCTCTCAACAAGCCACAAAATCAGGGAACACCATAAGGACCAGAATAAAAATGCACTTGCAGGGGGAACTGCAAACATTTAAACACATTTTCTTCCTGAGGTTTGGCATTTCTGTGTGCAGGGACAGAGCCCCTGGGAGAGACTGGAGGAGTCAGATGAGCACGCAGGGAAAACAAAATAAAACCCAGTTACTCAGTGTTCACTTGGAGAGATTAATTAACAATTCCAGCGTTCTGTAGGAATCATGGAATGGTTTGAGTTGGGAAAGACTTGAAAGTTCATCCCATTCCCAGCCCTGCCATGGCAGGGACAGCTCCCACTGTCCCAAGGGTGTCCCAGTGTCCATCCCAGTCCTACCAGGGATCCAGGGGCAGCCCCAGCTGCTCTGGGCAAAGATGTGCATGGCTGTGATTGCACCTTCCAGGACCTGAAGGATCCAACAGAAAAGATGGACAGGGATTATTTACAGGAGATGGAGGGACAGGATGCAGGGAATAAACTGAAATTCCAAGGGTTTTTCCTAGGGTTCTGCATCCCAAAGGATCCACAGGGGTGGAGATTCATTCCCAAAGCTCTGCTGGAGGGTTTATCCACGTTATTCCATGGTTATCCCATTAACATGTCATTCCACGTTTATCTGTGTGATTCCCATCCATGCCCGCACTAAATCCCTGTACACCATTCCAGAGGAACCAGGCAGTGACCAAAGATTGCAGGACACCATCAAGATGCCATGAAAGATGCAAATGATGTGTAAATAAGGACTGAAAACGCCTTTTCATGGAAGTGAAAAAATTCCCAAAAATTCCATGTCCACTGGAGACGTCAGGATTGGATATCAGGGAAAATCCCTTCACTGACAGCGTGGTCAAACACAGGAACAGATTCCCATGGCTGTGGCGGAGTCCCCATCCCTAAAA
This sequence comes from Serinus canaria, assembly GCF_022539315.1. Classification (NCBI taxonomy): domain Eukaryota; kingdom Metazoa; phylum Chordata; class Aves; order Passeriformes; family Fringillidae; genus Serinus; species Serinus canaria. The sequence goes on along the minus strand of NC_066319.1, from coordinate 61,242,574 downwards.
GTTCAAAACCCAGATGTGGTCTTGTCTACAAGGGTTCCAGGATGAGGGAAGAGACGAGAAAGTTGACTCCATGTATCAGAAGGTTTGATTTATTATTATATGATAGATAATATATTAAAACTATACTAAAAGAATAGTGGAAAGGATTTCACTAGAAGGTTTAGCTAAGAATAGAAAAGGAATGAATAACAAAGTCTTGTCTCAGACCGAGACCGGCCGGACAGGTGATCTGTGATTGGCTCTTAATTGGAAACAGCCTGATGAGGCCAATCCCAGATTTCCTCTGTTGCATCCCATAGCAGCAGATCAGAATTGTTTACAGTTTGTTCCTGAGGCCTCTCAGCTTCTCAGGAGGGGAAAAATCCTAAGGAAAGGATTTTTCATAGAACATGTCGGGTGACACCCAGATGGATGTGGCACTTGAGGACCTGGAGTGTTGAAGGGGCCAGTGTGGTCTTGTCCACAGGGGTCCCAGGATGAGGGAAGAGATGAGAAAGTTGACTCCATGTATCAGAAAGCTTGATTTATTATTTTATGATGGATAATATATTAAAACTACACTAAAAGAACAGAAGGAAGGATTCCATCAGAAGGTTTAGCTGAGAACAGAAAAGGAATGAATGACAAAGGTTGGTCTGTGACCCAGCCAGTCTGGGCAGCTGGGCTGGGATTGGCCATTGATGAGAAACAACCACAGAGACCAATCCCAGATTCCCCACCTGCTGCATCCCACAGCAGCAGATCAGAATCCTTTACAGTTTGTTCCTGAGGCCTCTCAGCTCCTCAGGAGGGAAAATCCCAAGGAAAGGATTTTCCATAGAACATGTCGGTGACAGGCCAGAGCTGAAGCCTGGCTGAGAACTCTCAGCTTTGCCCCTGAAGGAGCAGATGCCTCAGGGCTTTGTGACCTCCCGGGGTCCTGCGGCCACAAGCCTGGCCAGGGAGACACCTCCCAGCTTTCAAAGGGATCCAAAAGTGGAGAGCTTTGTGTTCCACACGACATCTCCAAGGATGGAAGGAAATGCAGAGGGTGGGGGCTCTGGTCCCCTCGGGGTTTAGGAACCAGGAGGCTCCGTTTTGTTCCCTCTGGTGCAGAAATCCCCAGCGACCACCATCCATTTATGCTTTTGTCAAAGAAAAAAGATGGATAAATTGTGGAGCCTGGGGTGTTTGTGGTGTGCACACATCAGTAATGAGCAGTGACATTGCTGGACATTCCTCACCCTGGATACATAATCTTTATTATTTATAAACCCCCACAACAACCCAGCCACGCTGCCCATCAACAAAAATCCTTGGAATAAGTGAGCTGGAAGTGTTCCTGCACCCAGTGATGGATCAGGGACATCCGATGGGGCCCTCCTTGCAAGCTCCACGGGGTTACTGCAGTGAATAAATCAGCCTTAACTTTTCTCTGAGGCCAACAGCAGCAAGAGGAGTGTGTGAGGCAGTCTGGGTTATTAATCTCACGGCTCCTGCCTGCTGGTCAGTTCATCAAGCTCAGGAATATGAGCAATTTATTCCAGTGATCACCCTGAGAAGTATTTCTGCCTCTGTCCTGCTCCACCTCCAGGCTAAGCTCATTAATTCCACATGGCAAGGAAAGCTCACGATGACTGATCAGACCTTCCCTGCACCAGCTCCGTGTTTTCCAGGCTCAGACAGGGAGCCCAGCACTGCTCACAGGCCAGGCTGAGCAGGAGCAAAGGATGGAGCTGGCAGAGGTGAGAGATGAGTTGTGTTTGGTGCAACACAAGCTGGAATGGGAGGAGCTGAGGCAGGAGCAGGGAAGTGTTGCTTGATTCCCACAGGGAACACCCCAGAGAGGCAAAACCCCCCAGCAGCTCCTTCCCCTTCTCCTGAGCTGGGCCCACCTTGCAGAGGTGCTCCCCCTTCCCTTCCCTTCCCTTCCCTTCCCTTCCCTTCCCTTCCCTTCCCTTCCCTTCCCTTCCCTTCCCTTGCCTTCCCTTCCCTTCCCTTCCCTTCCCTTCCCTTCCTTCCCTTCCCTTCCCTTCCCTTCCCTTCCCTTCCCTTCCCTTCCCTTCCCTTCCCTTCCCTTCCCTTCCCTTCCCTCTCTCCAAGTCCATCCCATCCCATCATTCCCTTTTCCCCTCCCTGTCCCCAGAGCTGTGCAGTGACACCTTTTCCAGCTGTCCCCCCTTTCTGTAGCTCCAGTCTCCCCCAGTTCCAGCTGATGGTGGCACTGGGCTCACCTGGAGTCCTCTTTGTCCCTTCTCTCCGTTCCCCTTCCAGCTGCTCCTTGGCTTTTGGGCAGTTCTGCATTTCCTTTCCTCTCCTGCACTTCCCTGCTCCAGCCCCCCAATATTTTCCCTTTCCTTTTCCTCCCCATCCCCTTCTCCTGCTGTCTTAGGTGAAATTCCTTGATTTCTCTCCTTGCAGCTGCTCCTCATTATCCCTGACACACCTCCCTTCCCTGCCTGCGTTCCCCCTCTGCCCTGGGATCACCAGATCCATCCCTTCCCTCACTTCCAGCACTTCCAGTGACATTTTCTCCTTTTTTTCCCCACCCAAATCCTCTCCCAGGTGGAGCTGAGAACCAGCTGTAATTTAGGGATCAGCATCAGGCACTTCTGCTCAAGGACCACGGTGGTTTGGGGAGAGATAAATTAATAATCACCTTTTTTTTTGGGCGATCAGACCTCCTGCTCCTCATCCCAGGAGCCAAAGCCTTGGAAGGAAAAGCTCCATGGCTGGAATTTCCTGGGATTTTGGTCCTGCCAAGCACAAACCAGCAGCATCAGGGAGGAAAAACGAGCAGGGGATGATCCAGACAGAGAGAAATGCTGGGAAAGGAGAGTGATGCTCTTTGCTCTGGGATTTTTGGTGATCACAAATTTCACACCTGTGCTTGGGGTAAAGCTCTGGAAAAGAAGGGAAATCTAAAAAAAAAAGGGAGGTGACCCTGAAGTGCTGATTCCTGGTCTAAATCCATGTCCCGAGACATAGCAGGGATGCTTCTGTGAAAAAAGCATGAGAAAAAAGCACTGAGAAGTGCCAGAAACTGGTGGGGAAGTGCCAAAATTATTCAACAAAATCAAGAAACCAATTTTTTTCCTCATCATCAGGAAAAAGAGGATGTCTGGCAGAAAAACTCTGGATGAGGAGTTGGCCCTGTGCACTTGAGTCCTGTACAGATTGTCACTGTCATCTTCTTCCTTCCTAAAGCTGCCAGACAATTTTGGGTTCCCTGTCAAGCAGAATTTTTGGCAGTTTCCTCTGCACTGACTCCTTTTTTTTCCCTTGTTTTATAAAATATGGAAGAAGGCTGTGCTTGTGTGTTATCTGTGTGCTCATAATAGGCATTAATAAATAAATCCCTGGAAGATTTTGGGATGTTTAGAAGATAAAAACCCCTCATATTTCGGGTTTTTTTTTGTGTTTAGGATCTGTGCCACATCAAGGCATTGGAGCTGCAGTGGGAATCTGTTCCCTTTTTTCCCTTTTATGGATTCTATGGGATCCTCCAGTGCTCGGGAAGAAAAGGCAGAGCTGAGATTTCACACAGGAGTTCAGGAGTTGGAGACCAAAAGCTGAGTTAAGGTTCAGAAATATTTGGGTTTTTAACACAGAAGGAGGTCAGTGCAGCCTGGATATTCCAGGCTGGAGAGAGAAGAGACCGAGGAGGTGGAAAACTTCCAAGAGAACATCTTGGAAGTGCTGGAAAACAACAAAACAGGATCGTTAAAGTAGGAAAAAACCTCCAAGATTCAGTCCAACCTTGGGCAGAACCCCAGCACGTCCCAAAGTGCCACATCCATGTGGGTTTTGAACTTTTAGGGATGGGGACTCCCCACAGCCACGGGAATCTGTTCCAGTGTTTGACCACGCTCTCGGTGAAGGTTTGTATTTGCAGCTCTGCCTCAACATTCCAAGGGCTGGAGAATCCCACTAAAACCAGGTCCCCATGGAACAGCAGCCTCAGGGCCCAGGTGCCACCTTCCTGTCCTTTGTCCCACCAGGAGCCATCTGCTGATTCCTTAGGGCTGGTCCCAAACTCCTCCTCTGGGGTCAGTGCCGTGCTTTATCCCAACTTTCCCATATAAAACTTCCCATCCTGCTGGTGGTGGGACCCACCCAGCTCACCAAAAAGGGGCCTAAACTTGGAAAAGGTTTTCTGGTCCTCTCTGTTTTCCTGGTTTTCCTCTCTCTAATCCTTCAACAATGCCCACGCCTTCCCACTTGGAGCACCCCACACATTTTTAGGGCAATATTCCATATTAACAAATCCACTTCTTGGGCTGCTTCCCTAAAGGATTCATTTAGAATCCTAAGAAATGTTGGGATTTTCCCTCTGGAATTTTCTCCCCCAGACCCCTGTGTGGAAAATAACCCATTCAAATTATTAACAATTCATTCCAGTAATTATTATTCTTGGAAAAAAATAATGCCTTTTCCACTTTAAATTTCCCTGAGTTTATCTTCCAACTGCTGCTTCTTATCCTGCCTTTCTTCCTGAGATTAAAGTGTTTTTCCCTTCTCCTTGTGGAAGCGCTGCCATGTTTATAACATTCCCTCTCATTTTCTTCCTTTTGATGAACAATCCCAGCCATTCCTTTGAATATTTTCAAATAAGAAATTTTCCTCAACCTTTGAGCTATCCTGGCACTTTTCTTCTGTCTCTTCTCCAGCTTTTCTCCCATGAAAATAAAATTTAAAAATAAAGCGGCACACGTCTCACCAGGCATCTTCCAGCACAGAATTCAGAGGTTAAACATTCCTATTTAATCACACCCTGCCTTTCCTGGTGTATCCATGGATTTCTCAGCCATCCTGTTATTCTGGGAGCTGATGTTGCTCAGAAGGTCATGGACCCACACGGAAACAAGGAGGATTCGGTAAAAAACAGATTTATTTTGTGTCCTCTAGCTCAGATTCTCTTCTCAGAGTTGTTCTTTTAGCATCAGTCACAGCAGGAATGGGAAAACTGTCCTGGGAGCATTCTAGGCTCATAAAATCATGGAATGGTCCCTAAAGATCATCTGGCTCCAAACCTAGGGGTTTAAGGTCCCTTCTGACCCAAACTATTCCATGATTCCATGTGAATTTAAAGAAGGTCACAGGTTCCTGGCAAATATTGATGTGACAAATTTAAAATCTCTCTGATTTCTTTGTGATTTCACCCTGAGAAGTTCTCTGCAAAGCTTCCAAAGCAAGCCTGAAATTCCATTTATGGTGTGGGATTCTCCAGGACTTTCTCCTGTTTTCCTGGTCAGTCTCAGGTCTGGCTGAGGAAGTTTAATCCCTGGCCACAGCAAGCAGGGAGGTTCCTGGCTGTGGTCAGAGTTTACCTGAGTTCAGCCCATTTGGGATATTCCTGGCTCTTAATTCAGCCCACTTGGGAACTTCCTGGCCATCAGCTCAACCCCCTTGAGATCTCCTGTTCCCCAGTTCAATCCATTTGGGATCTCCTGTTCCCCATTTCAGCCCCTTTGGGATCTCCTGTTCAGCCCCTTTGGGATCACCGTGTTCCCCAGTTCAATCCATTTGGGATCTCCAGTTCCCCAGTTCAATCCATTTGGGATCTCCAGTTCCCCAGTTCAATCCATTTGGGATCGCCAGTTCCCCAGTTCAACCCCCTTGTGATCTCCTGTTCCCCAGTTCAACCCCCTTGAGATCTCCTGTTCCCCAGTTCAATCCATTTGGGATCTCCTGTTCCCCAGTTCAATCCATTTAGGATCTCCTGTTCCCCAGTTCAGCCCCTTTGGGATCTCCAGTTCCCCAGTTCAATCCACTTGGGATCTCCTGTTCCCCAGTTCAGCCCATTTGGGATCTTCTGTTCCCCAGTTCAGCCCATTTGGGATCTCCAGTTCCCCAGTTCAGCCCCTTTGGGATCTCCAGTTCCCCAGTTCAATCCACTTGGGATCTCCAGTTCCCCAGTTCAATCCATTTGGGATTTCCTGTTCCCCAGTTCAGCCCCTTTGGGATCACCGTGTTCCCCAGTTCAATCCACTTGGGATCTCCTGTTCCCCAGTTCAGCCCATTTGGGATCTCCAGTTCCCCAGTTCAGCCCCTTTGGGATCTCCTGTTCCCCAGTTCAATCCATTTGGGATCTCCTGTTCCCCTGTTCAGCCTATTTGGGATCTCCAGTTCCCCAGTTCAATCCATTTGGGATCTCCAGTTCCCCAGTTCAATCCATTTGGGATCTCCTGTTTAGCCCCTTTGGGATCTCCAGTTCCCCAGTTCAGCCCCTTTGGGATCTCCAGTTCCCCAGTTCAATCCATTTGGGATCTCCAGTTCCCCAGTTCAGCCCCTTTGGGATCTCCTGTTCCCCAGTTCAGCCATTGGGATCTCTGTTCACTTGGGATCACCGTGTTCCCCAGTTCAATCCATTTGGGATCTCCAGTTCCCCAGTTCAATCCATTTGGGATCTCCAGTTCCCCAGTTCAATCCACTTGGGATCTCCAGTTCCCCAGTTCAACCCCTTTGGGATTTCCTGTTCCCCAGTTCAATCCACTTGGGATCTCCAGTTCCCCAGTTCAATCCATTTGGGATCTCCAGTTCCCCAGTTCAGCCCCTTTGGGATCTCCAGTTCCCCAGTTCAGCCCCTTTGGGATCTCCAGTTCCCCAGTTCAGCCCCTTTGGGATCTCCTGTTCCCCAGTTCAATCCATTTAGGATCTCCAGTTCCCCAGTTCAGCCCTTTTGGGATCTCCAGTTCCCCAGTTCAATCCATTTGGGATCTCCTGTTTAGCCCCTTTGGGATCTCCTGTTCCCCAGTTCAATCCATTTGGGATCTCCTGTTCCCCTGTTCAGCCTATTTGGGATCTCCTGTTCCCCTGTTCAGCCCCTTTGGGATCTTCTGTTCCCCAGTTCAGCCCATTTGGGATCTCCTGTTCAGCCCCTTTGGGATCTCCTGTTCAATCCATTTGGGATCTCCAGTTCCCCAGTTCAATCCATTTGGGATCTCCTGTTCAGCCCCTTTGGGATCTCCAGTTCCCCAGTTCAGCCCATTTGGGATCTCCTGTTCCCCAGTTCAGCCCTTTTGGGATCTCCTGTTCAGCCCCTTTGGGATCTCCTGGCCCTTGTGCTCGGATCACTCCTGATCCTGATCCAGGAGATGATGCTGTGGAGCCGATTTTGAGCCTGGATCTGATCCTCTCTCCCTGGAGGTCCTGCCCCGGTTGAAGTAATTTGGGACAAACTCCCTTAGGAGCGATTCCTGGATGTTCAGGGAGGGCTGGAAGCCCCTGCCTGTTCCTTGTGTCCCCTCAGACCCCAGTCCTGGCTGCAGGGAGAGGTGTGGGGGGAGCTCGGTTTGTTCTCAGCTCTGGGTGAGTCCTGAACTCCTGCCCAGGACTTCCAGAGTGCCTCTGTTATGAGTTTGTTGTTAAAACGTTTGGGGAAAGGATGGGGAGCTGTTTGTTGTGGGGGAAGGGAAGGAGTCCGGACTCGGTGGGGGCAGAGGGTGGACAATCCCGAGAGTGATTGGGCTGGAGCACCAACCAATCACTCGATGCCCTGGAGAAATGAATGGTCCAGAATGAACATCTATAAGGACCAATCAAAGTGCCCGAATTCCACCAATCGGTGCACGGATCCAAAACCAACCAATCACTCGATGCCCTGGAGAAATGAATGGTCCAGAATGAACCTCGGTAAGGACCAATCAAAGTGCCCAAATTCCACCAATCGGTGCACGGATCCAAAACCCACCAATCCTGGACCAGGGATGCCTATAAAAAGGGGAGTTTTCTGTTCTGTTCTGTTCTTTTGTTCCTCTTCGAGCTGTTGTGTGGGCATCTGGGCTTATCCCAGATCCTCTGTTCTCTCTGGCTTGTGTTTAAATAAACGAGAGCCTTTTTCAATCGTTTCCTGAAATTTGGCCTCGTTCGTTTTCATAACACCTCGAGTGCACAGCACATCCAGGGACAGGGATTCCACCAATGTGGCATTCCCATTCTCTGGAAAAATTCCTTTGCTCAGGATTGTTCTCCTGGGAAGCTGATGAGAGGAATGGTGGATTTGTCTTTCCAAACCAACTCTGGGGCTGCTGGGAGATAAAACCAGCTCTGGGAGACAAAAGAAACCATGGGAAGGATTCCACTGATTGCTGAATGGAAAAAGAGATATTTGCTTTTATAAATAAACTTTAGGTTTGCTGATAAATGAAATTAGACATTGAGAGATGAAAGAGACAATGAGGAAGAAGAACCCCTAAATTCCACAAGAATTCAAAATTAAAAGGGAGGGTTATGCATTAGAGGGGAATCTTTGGGATCAGGTGTTCTGGGAAGTCTGAACCTCTCAAGTACCTCAGAAATGGGGAAAGAGAGAAGGGAAATGTGGGATAAAAAGGGAGGCTGTGTCCTCCAAAAATGTGAGAGATCCCAGGGGATGCCCCATGGCCTCTGCCTTAATTGGAATGAAGTAAAAGGACTCCTCTGTCCCCTTTTGCACATAAACCTCTGGTGTTTGTGGAATAATTTTCCTAACACTGAGAGGCCTCAGAGGAAAGGAAAACAATTCTGATCTCCTTGGCTTCTCCTGTGCTGTGCCCATGTGGAATGTGTTTGGGGATTGTTCACCCCCAGGGGATTGTTCCAGTGCATTCTGCTGGGAGCTGTTTTCACTCTTTGCCCAGTCAGGGCCAGGCTGTGTCGGGGCTCTGGAGAGAGTCAGGAGTTTGCATTGTTCTCTTTTCAGCCTTCTCTCTGTGTCCTTGCTGCATTCTTTAGTTCAGTTTAGTATTCTTTAATATAACATAGTAATAAATGAGCCTTCTGAGAAGATGGAGTCGGAGCCATCATTCCTCCCTGCCTCGGGGACACCTGCAAACACAAGACACCAATTCCCCCTTTTCACGCTGAGCAGATTTGAAAAAGTTGCCAAAGGAAGGTTTTGAACCCAAATTGTGCTGCTTCAATGGCTGCTCTTGATGAGCTGTGAGGTCTTTCCCAGTTTTTCCTTTCCAGCTGTGATTCTTTTTCCCCAACAAAACGAGTGCAGATCCAATCTCCTGCTATTTTCCATCCATCCCATTTCTCTTGGCGTCTTCGGGGTGTTTTACACTCTGCCCCAAAGACATTGAGGTTTTTATGATGTCGATATCTCGTTTCTCCCCCTTTTGTTTGCTCTTGGAGAGCGGTGTGGGCAGAGATGTTCAGAGGGAGGCAGGGAATGTGCAGGGTGATGGTGAGACAGATAAACAGGAGAGCTGGTGAATTATGCATATTCCTGAGCGTTCACCTTGAGCAAGCAGCAGGATCTGGGGATTGCACGGCTGGCAAAGACCTTGAAGAGAAGCTCTGTGGGCATTATTTGTTTTTTTATCAGCGCCGTCTTCGAGGAAGATGAATTATCTGCCAGAGGAGCCTTGAGGGATCTGGGTTTGTTGTCATTGAGTTCCAGGACAATGAAGTGACTCTGTTCTCCAGTGCTCCTGATGAGCTGGTCAGGGCACTCCATGAGCAGGATTATCCAGCCTGGAGACGCAAATGAGGAGATTTCACAGCTCTCCCTGGATTCTCCCAGCCTCATTAAGCCCAGGGGAACAGCTGAGCTCTGGGATATTGATCACACCCAGCCAGGATTATCCCTGAAACTCCAATCCCTTCCCTGAGGCACCTGGAGTCAGGGAAGGGCTGGGCAGAACTGATGGCAAATATTCCTGAATCCCTGAGGCTGGAAAAGCCCTCCCAGCCCAGGGAGCCCAGCTGTGCCCAGTGCCCACCTTGTCCCCAGAGCTCTCAGTGCCACCTCCAGGTGACACCTCCAGGGATGGGCACTCCCAACCTCCTGGGCCGTTCCAAGGCCTGAGCCCCCTTTCCATGGGGAAATTCCTGCTGATGTCCCACCTGGGACAATCCCACCAGTTTCCTTTAAACATTTAAATTTTCTTAATGTTATTTTAGAGACTCGCAAATCCAAATCTCACCTCAGAGCTGTTGTTAACCCTCCACACTCCCAACCTCTGTGCTTTGTATTTGTAAGGCCCTGAGAGTTTGGATTTGATCTCCCATCATTCCAGATCCAGAGGTGTTTCCCTTCTGCTTCCCACAGAATCTGTTCCTAATTGGAAAAGATCCTTCAGGCATCTCATCCCCCCAGCCCTGAGCGCAGCACTTCATCAGCACAGCTCGTTAAGAGATGCTGCCTTCATCAATTCTCATCCTGTACCTCTTGGAAAAGGAATTCATCTTTTCCAATATCTGCCTTGGAAGGAGAACCTGCAGCCAGCTTTTCCAGCGGAATCATTCCCTCACAATTAACTGGGAAGGTTCCCCTCTCAAAGAGCAGAGTGTGCGTCAGTGTTATTTTTTGGTCAATAATGAGGAGCTGGAAAGGTCAGGCTGTCCAATACCTGCAATGCCATGGAATTTGAGGGGGATGACAAAGATTAATAGGAAAATCTTGGAAAAATGCAGTAGAAAAAAAATCCTTGTGGTTCCAAGCTCGTTCTGTTTTCAAGCGTGCCTTGGAGTCAAGGATGGAGATCAAACATTTCATTTTCCTTGGTTCCTCCAGCTTTGCTTTGGAAGCTTTGCAGATTTTTAGTGAAACCAGGATGAGTTTGGACCAGGGATCAAGAATATAAAACAAAAATTACAAAATATTAAGATTATAAAATATTAAGATGAAGATGTTTCTGGCTCTCTCTTAATAATGAGTAGCTGGGAAGGTCAGGCTGTCCAATACCTGCAATGCCTCGGAATTTGAAGGGGTTACAAAGATTAATAGAAAAATCCTGGAAAAAAGCAGTAGGAAAAAATCCTGGTTGTACCAAGCTTGTCCTGTTCTGCTTCAGAGCCTTGTAAGGGCTGCCAAAATCCAGGGAGGAGCAGGAATTAGGGAAAAGGGATCCATTTCTGAATTCCCTGCCCAAAGCCCAGCAGAGGGATGCATGCCTTGCAGTCAAGGAGATCAAACATTTCATTTTCCTTGGTTCCTCCAGCTTTGCTTTGGAAGCTTTGCAGACTTTTAGTGAAATCAGGATGAGTTTGGATCAGAGATCAACAATATAAAATACAAAATAAAAAACACAAAATAGAAAATATTAAGATGAAGATGCTTGTGGTTCTCTCTTAATAATGAGGAGCTGGGAAGGTCAGGCTGTCCAATACCTGCAATGCCATGGAGCTTGAGGGGGATGACAAAGATTAATAGGAAAATCTTGGAAAAATCCAGTAGAAAAAAAATCCTTGTGGTTCCAAGCTCGTTCTATTTTCAAGCGTGCCTTGGAGTCAAGGATGGAGATCAAACATTTCATTTTCCTTGGTTCCTCCAGCTTTGCTTTGGAAGCTTTGTGGGTTTCTAGTAGAATCAGGATCAGTTTTCCACCAGGGATCAAGAATACAAAATATCAAATGTAAAATAAAAACCATGAAATATAAAATAATAATAAAATAATAAGATGAAGATGCTTCTGGCTGTCTCTTTGAGCAGTTTTACCCCCAGAGACCTTTTCCAATTGAAATGATTCCATCATCTGGAGATCCCCCCTTTCCAAAGTGAGAGTTCCAAGCACGGCAGGTTAAATGTCCTCTTGGAAGGAAAAAGCTGCTTGAGGGTCATAAATGAATTTATGTCCTTGTCAGAGCTGGTACCAACACAATTGTCATTATTTTCATGTGTTATTTCATGTATCCTGGAACAAGATATGGATATATCCAGAGGGAGGGAGATTTTCCAGAGGCGTCTGGGTGCATTCCTGTGCCATGTGCTTTGGGATGACCCTGCCTGAGCAGGGAGGTGGCACCAGAGGAGCCAGAGCCATCCCATTGCTCCCACATCCTTCTCCAGGCTGTGTCCCTCACAGGGAGCATTATCCTGTTTTTTTCACCTCCCTGGGGTAAAACTCCTCATGGTTCCACCTCCCAGTTCCTTTGGATGGTGACATTTCCCTCTGTGCTCCCCTCATGGTGATTGCTGAGCTTGTTTTGCTCTCCTCTTCCCTCTCTACTTCTCCTTCCATTGGGCTGGAGAAGGTTGGGAATTCAGCAAGATTAAAAAAGATCAAAAGCCGTGCTGGTGTTTAACCCCATTTCCTGGAGGTTCATTAATCCCACTGAACAGCCAGCAGTTAAATTCTGGGATAAGAAGGAAATTGGTCCTCAGTGGAAGTTATTTATGGGGGCTGATGAAGAATTTCTTTCTCAACCAGCCTGATTTTTACTTCAAGTTGCTTGGATGGGCACATTGTGTGTGGGATTCTGTGTTTCAAAGCTTTGCCCAAAGATCTGTCATCAAAACCACAAAATCATGGAGAAATGGAGGCACTCCACCAAATTCCTTGAAACCTTTTGGATCTCGCAAATAGCGCCAGATTATTTCTGAAATTTCAGGAATTAAATCCTTATAAATCCTTCTGAAGCACATGGATTAGAGGAAACAGCCTCAAGCTGCACCAGGGGAAGTTTAGGTTGGATATTAAGGAAAATTGTGGAACAGACTTCCCATGGAAGTGGTGGAGTTCAATCCCTGGAAGTGCTCAAAAACGTGGGGACACGGGTTGGGGTTTGGACTCGAGGGCTTTTCAAACTTAATGATTCCATAAATTTCACTTCCACCATGAAAATTCTAAAAGCATTGTGTATTCCTGCAGTTTTTGGGTGTCCCTTGTCCAGGGAATGTTTGCAGCAGGGAAGAGCTCTGGCCGAGCAACAATTCCCACAAGGAATGGGACAGAAGAGTCCCATTGTGGAACCTGGGAGAGTAAAAGTGCTCTGAACAGGCAGGAAGTTCAGGAGCTGGGGAGCTCCAGGGAAAAGAGAGCAATGGATGAGAAAGGAGTGAAAATTCCCCGTTTTTACCTTTGATAACTTTGTTTTACTTCCCAGAATAAACAACACGGAACCTTTGCTGGAGGGGAGGGAGCCACGGGAGATATTTCAAATAAATCAACATTTGCTTCCTCGAGTTACAGTGAGAATTCTGTGGCCCCGAGGCCCCTGGAACAAATAGATGGGAAGGAGCAGCAGGGGCTGGAAGGAGCTGGAGAAACCTTCCCAGGCTTTTAATGTCTCTGTTCCTCGCCCCAGGAGGAGGGATTGGGATGTTCCACAAAGGGAGGAGTTTCTTTGCCGATCGTTCCTGGGTTTAACGCTCAGTGTGGGGAACAATCCCAGATGTGGCTGAGGGAGGATTGGGGCAATCAGAGCCTTTTCTGGAAAATCCTTCCTGGATGTTTTTGTGGCCAGGTATTTCAGGATACTGAGTGAGGATGGAGGGTGGGGCCAGGCTGGATAACCTGAAAGAGGAGAGATTTAATGGGAGATTGGGAATTGGGAATTCCTGGCTGGGCTGGAATTACCAGAGCAGCTGTAGCTGCCCCTGGATCCCTGGCAGTGCCCAAGGCCAGGCTGGACACTGGGACAGTGGGAGGTGTCCCTGCCATGGCAGGGGTGGCACCGGATGATCCCTAAAATCCCAACCCATTCCATGATTCTTTGGTAATTCTCTAATTGGTTTCCTTTGGAATTCAGTTTATTTTATACAAACTGCACCACATAAAATTAAATTTAAATTAGAGCCCTCCTCAGCTTCTCTGTACTTCAACCCAATGAATAATTAAACCAGTAAAACTAAATAAATAAAGAATTTCAAAGCTTAAAAAAAAAAGGGGAAACAACAACGTTAATCCATCCTGGGGTCCCAAATCCAGCTGGGGACTGACACAGGACAGACTGGGATAATGGAGGGTGTCCTTGCCATGGCAGGGGTGGGATGAGATGAATTTTAAGATCCTTTCCCACCCAAACTATTCCATGGTTAACCAACAGAATCAGTAAATCAACACTGTTTGTTAATAAATTTTTTAAGGCCGATCAAGGTTTAATGTGAATCCTTCCTTTCTCATTTTCAGGATGTAGAAATTAATATTTTCAGTTGTGGAGAGGTTGTGGAATTCCCATCCCTGGATATGTCCAAGACCAGGCCGGGTGGGGCTTGGAACAACCTGGGATAGAGGAAGGAGTCCCTTCCCCTGGACATGGAAAGAAGATGAGTTTTATGGTCCCTTCAGCCCAAACCATTCCGTGATTCCCTGATTTTATGATCCAGTGCCAACAGTCCTGGAGTCTCCACCTCCAACCTTGTGCGCAAAGCGGAAAAATGGTTAAAAAAAAGGAATTAGAGGTGTTTGCTCAGTGCTGCACAGGGAACCAGCCCGGATTAGAAGCAGAGCTGCTGCAGGAGGTTGGGAATTCAGCAGGATCCAAAGCCGTGCTGATGTTTAACCCCATTTCCTGGAGGTTCATTAATCCCACTGAACAGCCAGCAGTTAAATATTGGGATAAGAAGGAAATTGGTCCTCGATAAAATTTATTTATGGGGGCTGACTGAAGAATTTCTTTCTCAGCCAACCTGATTTTTACTTCAAGTTGCTTGGATGGGATCATTGTGTGTGGGATTCTGTGTTTCAAAGCTTTGCCCAAAGGTGTCCCATCAAAACCACAAAATCATGGAGAAATCCAGTGTGGGGATCCAAGAACTTGCAGGATTTTGTGCAGGAATCTGTGTTTCAAAGCTTTACCCCTAATTTTCTTGTCAAAACCACAAAATGATGGAGAAATCCAGTGTGGGGATCCAACTACTTCCTTTACACTGATTTTTAGCATAAAGTACTGGAAGTGAAGTGCAATTTCTGTATTAAAGTTTTGTCCATTCCAGAGAGCAAAACTCACATAATAGGAAATTAATGAGAGAGATGGATTAGGGCATTATTTTTCCCTTGACAAATTGATGGATGTTACAATGGATTTTGAGCAGGCATCGTTAGCAAATGGAAAAAATTGCTCCAATTAAAAACGGACCCCGAGGCTCAACCATCAAAACTCCATTGTCAAAATGGAAATATTTCCCATGGAGTGTTTTCAAAAGAGGAGGAGGAGAAGGATATTCCGGACAATTGGAAAAATTTGGCGTGGCAGGAGCAGAAGGGTGGAAAATTTGTCTAAATTCAGGTGTGACATTTGGGTGGCTGTGAGAGGGGACTGGGAAGAGTTTTCCAAGGTTGATGAAACCAAACTTTGAACGGAATAAAGAGAAGGAAGTTTTTGTTTTCCCACATCTTCATCAGCTTCAAAATCTGAGCCTGACACTGCAGAATTCCAGCTTTGTTTTTTTCCTGGGAATGATGCTCTTCTTGGTTCCTGCTTTGTGCTCCTCCTCCAGCTGGAATAGCTGGGTCCCATCAGGAATTTTATGGTTTTCCAACCCACTTAGGGTGAGTTGGAGGAGCCTTGGTCTGGTAGTGTTTGACTGACCCCAATCCCAGATGGAATTGTGAGGTCTGTGGAGCAGGTTGGGATGGGAGAAGGGATTTTCTGCTGGGTGTTTGTGTCCCCTTGAGGAAGGTGGAATTATGGAATTCTTTAGGTTGGAGAAACCCTCTGAGATCAAGTCCAACCATCCCCCAGCACTGCCAAGGCCACCGCTGCCCCATGTCCCCAAGTGCCACTTCCACAGGGCTTTAAATCCCTCCAGGGATGGGGACTCCACCACTGGCCCCCCTTTTCCATGAAATTTTCCCAGTATCCAGCCTGAGCCCCCCAGTGTTTTGTCCCCTGTTGGTTTTTCAGCTTGTTCCTTGAGCTGATCCTTTAATTCCCAGAGTTTTCCTCCCTCATGCAGGGGTTGGATTCCTGAGTTTACCAGGGATATGGGCTGGAAGGTGAAGATCCAAACACAATTCCATACAGGAATATCTCAGCTCAGCCTTGCCTCGTGTCACAGCTGCTCCAGTGCAGGAATTCCTTGTGGAAAAGCTCTTCCCATGGGAGGATTCAGGAAGGAACCAGTGTCTGATCACCCTCCTGGTGTCCTGGATTTTGGAGCTCCACCCATAGCAGAAATTTGGAATGAGATGGGATTTAGGGCCGCTCCCAACCCATCCCTGGAGTGTTTTGTCCCCTCTGGAAGTGCAGGAGCTGATGTTCCTCTCAGGATTGGTTTCTCAGCTTGTTCCATCAACTCCCCGTGTTTTTCCTCCCTCGCAGAGGGGTTGGATTCCTGAATTTACCAGGGCTGGAAGATGAAGCTCCAAACACAATTCCATACAGGAATAACTCAGCTCAGCCTCTGGCAGCTGCAGATTCTCCTCTCCAGGATCCATGATCCCAGCTGTCCCAGCCTTGCCTCGTGTCACAGCTGCTCCAGGGCAGGAATTCCCTGCGGAAAAGCTCTTCCCATGGAAGGATTCAGGAAGGAACCAGAGTGTCTGATCACCCTCCTGGTGTCCTGGATTTTGGAGCTTCACCCAGGGGCCTGGGGGACCTCCTGGCTCTCTGCATCCGGGAATTATCCCTGGATGGAGGCTCCTGATGAAGCTTGGGCTCAGTTCCCACCTCTTCCAAGACATCCAGGCTGGTTTCCCATTTTAATTTTCCTCTCCTGCCTTCCTTACAATGGCAGCCAGTCCTCCTCTCTTGCCTTTTTCTCCCCAGGGATGCTCTTTTCCCATGGAATCCCATTTTCTTTCCAACCAAACTCAGCCCAGGATGTTTTCCCAGTCCTTGAGTAATTCCTTTCATCCTTTCCCACAACAATTTTCCAAGCTCCTTTTGGGAATGACAGCACAAGGTCTGTGCTCAGGGTTGGATTCTCTGCTTCACCACTGCCAGGTTCTACAGGGAAAACAATTTCTCCTCACCTCTTTGGGCACATCCAGGGATCTCCGTGGCCCAAATCCCAGGTTTCCAAGGTTTCTTTGTAGTCTCCATGCTCTCATCCTGGATTTCCCATGGGGAAGGGACAAGGAAGGGGTTCCTTGGGACCTCACAGGGCACTGGGCTCTCCTATTGATCCTGCTGGACATCCATGACAAACTGGTGGCCACTGGGAGCCTTTCCCCTTCCTGGCAGTCTCAGGAATTCCACTGGAAGGTGCAGAATGAAATCCATGGGCTATTCCTGGAACAAAATTACAAAGCTGAAGTTTCTTCTAATTCATTTTTCCAAAAACCCAAGAGGAAATCCCTCCCAGCCAGGAAATTCCCTGGGATATCCCACATGTCCCAGGGTGCATCTCTGTGCTGTAGGACTTTCCTGCCCTCACAATTCCATGGAAAAACCTTGGAGCATCCCAAGGAGCCCTTTCCCAGCAGCGCTGTCAGTGCAATCCCAGATTAATCCCTGACCTTTGGCATTTGGCAGCAGCCTGACAGGGATGCTGCCCCTTGGGAACTCATTCCAGGCAGTTCAGCCAAGCAGCCAGAGTTCCACACCTCAGCTCCATAAATCCTGGTGCAGTTCATTCATCAGGAAAAACAGGAAAAGCAGGAAAAGCAGGAAAAGCAGCCTTGCTTGAAGTGTGTAAAAATCCTTGTGTGTGGCACAGAGTCACTGTCACATTTCCTGAAAAATCCTCTTTGCCAAGGATTTTCTCCTGGGAAGCTGAGCAGCCTCAGAGAAAAAGGAAAACAAGAATTGTCTGATTGCTTCTCCTGTGTTTTGCTGCTCTGGAATGTGGTTGGAGATTGTTTATCCAACAGGTGAATTGTTTTAACTTAATGGCCAATCACAGCCAGCTGAGTCAGGCTCTGAGGAGTCAGGAGTTTTTATTATCCATTCTTTGTAGCCTTCTGTCTGTCTCCCTTTCTTCAGTACAGTTTAGTGCAGCATTCTTTAATATAATAAATATCATAAAATAATAAATCAGCCCTCTGAGAACTTGGAGTCAGGTTCTCATCCCTCACCTCGTCCTGGGAACCCTCACAAACTCAGCAGCACAAGAGGGCAAATATTCCAAATTCTGCATTTTAAACCCCGCAGCTGGAATCCCATTCTCATTGAAACCAGTGCTCAAAGCTCCCATGGACAAACAGGATGGAATTTCAAAGGAAAAATGGGAAAGTGTTGGTTTCCCTGAGGTGCTGGTGGATTTCCTGAGGGGCTGCTCCCGTGGTGTGTGATGGGGCTCACCCCACACATTCCTGGCACTCCTAAAGCTCCCCAAAGCTGTCCTGGAGGAAAAGGAAGAACAAAACCTGGGAAAAAAAAAACAAACAAAAAGCTGGGCAAAAGCAAACAAGGCCAGAACACAAAAACCCCTGCAAAGACCCCGTTCCTATTTATAAAGGCAGGTGTTGGGTAAGGGTGTTCCAGAAAGGAAAAGAACAGGATTATGGGAATAAATCACACAGGAATCCATTTCCTTCATGGTAGAAAATCCCATTGCTTATCCACATAACTCCTTTTTCTCCAGTTTTACAGACTTTTATGGAATGGTTGGGGTTGGAAGGGCCCTTAAAGATCATCCAGTTCCAACCTCCACTCCCAAGAGCCTGGGTTTAAGGAAATCTCCCTCTCCTGGGATGTTGTTCTGCTTCTCCACTTTTGACTGAGGATCCCAAAAATAGGAAGGAATGAAGGGGTGGGCAAATCCTGGGGGATTTCTAGGGAAAGGTGCAGAAACCACGGCCATGTGGGTGCCGGGGTCTCTCTCTGTCTCTAGCTGGTCAGAGTGATCCCGAAAAAGTTCAAAAGTTTCTTTTCCCAGCCCGGTGCTTGAAGAAGGAGTCAGGGCTCTTCATTTTTCGGTCTCAAGGTTATTTATTACATCTTATCTATAAAATCCTTTCTCCCTGTCCAGCCGAGATCAGCACAGTCAGAGGCACTCCGCCCTCCCCCAGGGCAGTGTTATCTTTATATACTACAAACTACCTGTACAATATTTACAGTTACTCTCCAATACCTATCATCTATATTAGACAGTGAGTTTCTACTCTAGACCAATCTAAAAGTGCCAACATCACCAGACAGGATGGAGGTAGAGAAGAAGAAGAAGAAAGGCTGGACACGCCCAAATCCCTCCATCTTGTCCCCAGAAACCCCTATACCAAAAATCCTAAAACCTACATTTACACCCTGTGAGTACTTTATTTTTATATTATCTAAACTGCCGTGGCCTCCATCTCCTCATGCAAAGGTGCCAAGCTGTTCCATGGCCCGCACTCGAACCCGCTGGTGTTCTGGGCTGTGTGCCAGGGTCTCTGAGCCCCCTGGCAAGGGTCCCAGGAAACTCCAGACTCCCAGAGGGATGTCCTGAGTTCCGACATGTGGGAGCCTGGGAATGCTGAAGGGCTGCTGGAGTTCCTTTTGTTCTGTAATGACAGAGGACTCTGCCAGGCTGGGCTCTGCTGCGAGCCTCGCTCAGTAATTAAAAATCAATTAGGGTGTTTGGCAATTACCTAATTAACTTCCTAAAACTATCATGTCAGATTCACATCCAAACATGCCTCCAAATCCTGTGTGTTCCCAATAATGCAAATTATGGGATGGCTTTGTGGCTCGTGGAAGTTGGAATTAAGGGAAGTGCCTGATGTTTTTGTTTATTTGGACCACTCCTAATTAACTGGGCTTGGGATCTTCCAGTAACCAAGAGGGAACATCCAAACTTCCTTGGAAACACCATGGTGGAGTTTCTCCAGAGGTGGAGCTTGCTCCCTGCAGCTCAGGAAGGAGGAAGAGTGGGAAGTGATCCCAAAATCAGCTCCTGGGAGAGCTCCATCACCCTGGAGGTTTTGGGGTGAGTTGGTGGCACAAAGGACCCAGCCCCAGCTTTGGGTTGGGCATCCACCATGCCCAGGCTTGGCTGCTGCTCCTGGAGCTGTCACTTCCCTCTGCTGTCCCCAGGGGCTGGGACACGTCCAGACAAGGACCTGGAGGGGCTGGAGCGTGTCCAGGGAATAGAACTGAGCTGGGAAGGGGCTGGAGAATTCCTGAGGAGCTGGGAAGGGGCTGGAGAATTCCTGAGGGAGCTGGGAAGGGGCTGGAGAATTCCTGAGGAGCTGGGAAGGGGCTGGAGAATTCCTGAGGAGCTGGGCAGGGGCTCAGCCTGGAGCAGAGGAGGCTCAGGGGGCCCTTGTGGCTCTGCCCAGCTCCTGCCAGGAGGGGACAGCCGGGGGGGTCGGGCTGTGCTCCAGGGAACAGGGACAGGAGCAGAGGGAACGGCCTCAGGCTGGGCCAGGGCAGCTCAGGGTGGATTTTGGGGAAATTCCTTCCTGGAAAGATTTTCCAGACTGATGGGGTCCCCATCCCTGGAGGAGATTTTTGTTTTCCAATAATCCAGCAGAATTCTGCTCTCCTGAGGTGCTCATGGAACTTAATTTGAGTATATCTAATCTAAAAAAAACAAAAGAAAAAAAGAATTAAAAATTTGTTACAGCTTCCAGAAACAGAGGTGGGAAAAGTTCAGGGAGTCACAAAATTCTGGAATGGTTTGGGGTGGAAAGAATCCCATCCCATGGCAGAGACACCTCCCACTGTCCCAGGGTGTCCCAGTGTCCAGCCTGGCCTTGGGCACTGCCAGGGATCCAGGGGCAGCCCCAGCTGCTCTGGCAATTCCAGCCCAGCCAGGAATTCCCAGTTCCCAATCTCCCATCCATCCCTGCCCTCTGGCACTGGGAGCCATTCCCTGGCTCCTGTCCCTCTGTCCTTGTCCCCAGTCCCTCTCCAGCTCTCCTGGAGCCCCTCCAGGTCCTGCCAGGGGCTCTGAGCTCTGCCTGGATCCTTCTCCTCTCCAGGGGAACATTCCCAGCTCTCCCAGCCTGGCTCCAGAGCAGAGGGGCTCCAGCCATAAATGGATTCCCATCAATGACAGTACCCATATCCCATTTTATGGAACATTCATCCATTCTCCTGCTGTCAATTGACTCCAAGAACTGTCCTCCTGTCCAAACAGGAAAATTTTTTTCACCACAAATTGCAGGACCCAAAGTCTTTCAATCAAACGGGGATTTCTGCTTTATTCCACTTTATCCACAATATCTCATCCTACAAGCAATTATTCCATTCTGATCCCAGTATCTTACAGGATATTTAACGTTATAATTGAGATTTGGAAGGAACCCAGATGTTTCTCCAGTATTTCTGACCTCCTGCAGCATTCCCAGCTTTGGGAGCCCCCAGCAGCCACTGGAACAGGGGGATTTTTTCTCCTCCTTCACGTCCTGCTCACAAAATCACCATTGTGTGTTTGGGGTTTGGTTGCTGCCCTAAATAATTTATAAATTCACGTTAATGGAGACACAAAAACCTTTCAGGGGCAGGAGCTCCCTGACTTGCCTTCCTGATTTGCCACCAGAGTTCAAAATGCACCAAAGGCTGGGGAAAGTTTCCATTATTTTATTTGGGGTTCTTTTAAAACCAAAAGGAGCTGTGGAATTTGGTCAGAAATCTGGAATTTTAAAGTTGTCTCCATGAGATGTGCAATTATCCAATTTACAGCCATAGGGTTTGGAGAACAAGAATTTTAGATTGCAAATTACCCCTAAAAATATTCCTCAGATTTTAAACCTCAGCAGGATCTGCCTTCCCCTCCCTGCAGACACTCTGTGTTCCTTTCCCTTTGGAAATATTGCTCCTGGGGGAATTTTTCCTCAGGTTTGATGGGAAATCCCGGTGTCTCCAGGAATTCCGTGACTCTTTGAGCACCTTGGTGGCATTAATGGGGCACAACCCTGAATAAAGTGTCCCCAGCGCTTCCCTGAGCTTCAGTTCAGAGAACTGTGGGGTGGTTTGGCTTGGAAGGGACCTAAAATCCCATCCCATCCCATCCCATCCCATCCCATCCCATCCCATCCCATCCCATCCCATCCCATCCCATCCCATCCCATCCCATCCCATCCCATCCCATCCCATCCCATCCCATCCCATCCCATCCCATCCCATCCCATCCCATCCCATCCCATCCCATCCCATCCCATCCCATCCCATCCCATCCCAATCTCCCACTGTCCCAGGGTGTCCCAGTGTCCAGCCTGGCCTTGGACAATTCCAGGGATCCAGGGGCAGCCCCAGCTGCTCTGGCAATTCCAGCCCAGCCAGGAATTCCCAATTCCCAGTATTCCATCCATCCCTGCAGCGAGTTTCTATCCCACAATCCCAATATCCCAGATCTGCAGTGTGCTGACAAATCCATGCTTTGGAATTCTCAGGCTTGCAGAGATCTGCACAATCTTTATCCCTTGCTGGGGCAGGAAAACGTTGGGAATTTTCCCTTTCTCTCGAGGCTCCAAACCAAGATCTCCCAGGGGTGTGGAGGAGGGAGAGGATTCCTGGAGCTCCTTTTTCCAGGCTCTGTGGCTGTTTCCAGTTTTCTTACTGGGAACACAGAGCTGCTCCATCAATCCCAGATCCCCTCTGGTGCTTTGCGTGGAACTGGAAATCCAGTGGAAATTCCCAGTCCAGGGAATGGAGTGAAAAGGCTCTCGAGCCCTCCAGGAAGAGGTGTCAGAGGCAAAATTCAAATTCTGGATTTTGGAGAGGAAAGAGGAGGAGCCAGCTTGGATCCTGAGCCCCAGGACAAAGGCAGAAGGTAAATTCCAAGCCTGGCCATGGAATACAGAGGTCACGAGCTGGAGGAAGGTTTTGAGGGAATAAAAAGTGCAGAAAATGGAAAAAAAAAAAAACCCAAAAAACCAAGAACAACCCTTAAAAACCAAGGGAATAACACAGCCATGACCTTCAATAAGGCCAAATCCAATAAAGGCAGAACTGGGAGGGAAGATCCCTTGGGAAATGAGCCCAAATGAAAAAAGGAGTTCAGGGAAGTTGGCAGCTCTCTGAAAAAGCCCAGGAAAAATCCATCCCTGTGCTGAGGAGCTGCAGGAAGGGTGGGGAGGGATCACAGCAGCTGAATCCAGGGATCTTCCTTGGATTGGAGCAGAAGGAATTGCACAGGGAGCAGGAAGTGGCTCAGCTGGATGGGAAACAAGCTGGGAGATGCTGAGGGACAGGGAAAAGCAGGAAGGGAAAAGCAGGAAAGGAAAAGGAGGAAGGGAAAAGGAGGAAGGGAAAAGCAGGAAGGGAAAAGCAGGAAGGGGAAAGCAGGAAAGGAAAAGCAGGAAAGGAAAAGGAGGAAGGGAAAAGGAGGAAGGGAAAAGCAGGAAGGGAAAAGCAGGAAGGGGAAAGCAGGGGAAAGGAGGAAGGGAAAAGGAGGAAAGGAAAAGCAGGAAGGGAAAAGCAGGAAGGGGAAAGGAGGAAGGGAAAAGCAGGAAGGGAAAAGCAGGAAGGGGAAAGCAGGAAGGGGAAAGGAGGAAATGAAAAGCAGGAAGGGAAAATCAGGAAATGAAAAGGAGGAAGGGAAAAGGAGGAAGGAAAAGCAGGAAAGAAAAAGGAGGAAGGGAAAAGCAGGAAGGGAAAAACAGGAAAAGAAAAGCAGGAAGGGAAAAGCAGGAAGGGAAAAGGAGGAAGGGAAAAACAGGAAATTAAAAGCAGGAAGGGAAAAGCAGGAAATGAAAAGGAGGAAGGGAAAAGCAGGAAGGGGAAAGCAGGGAAGGGTCAAGGAGAAGAACCTCAGAGGCAAGAGGGGCCCAGGAAAGTCCTGAGTCACCACGGGGTGGGTGCAGAGGGATCTCCCAGCTGATCCTGCTGGGATGGCTCCAGTGCTTCCCTCCCTGCTGGGAGCAGCAACAGAAAGAGGGAGAGGCTTTATTGGGTTCAAACCTTTGGGTGGTTTGATGGGATCACAGAATCCTCGAGGCTGGAAAAACCCTCTGAGGTCATCCAGGTGCCAAGCACTGCCCAGGCCACCACTGCCCCATGTCCCCAAGTGCCACATGCACAGGGCTTCAAACCCCTGCAGGGATGGGGAGTTCCTGGCATTCCAGGGAGCTGTGGAGCTGGGAGAGGCAGGGAAGAGCAGCCAGGGGCTGAGTCCTGCCCTGAACCTTGCCCTTCTTGTCCAGGCTGTCTCAGAGCAGGTCACAGCCTCTGCTGGAGGGTTTGAAGAGCTGGTTGGATCTCCTGGTTCCCAGCTCCAGGAGTAGCTCAGTCCTGAGCAGGAATTCACATGCAGCCATTTCCATGGAATCACAGAATGTCCTGAGCTGGAGGGACCCACAGGGATTATCCCAAACCCTGCCCCTGCCCACACTCCCCAACAATCCAACCCTGGGCATCCCTGGCAGTGCTGTCCAAACCCTCCTGGAGCTCTGGCAGCCTCGGGGCTGTGCCCATTCCCTGGGGAGCCTGGGCAGTGCCAGCACCCTCTGGGGAAGAACCTTTCCCTGATATTCATCCCCTCCCATTCCAGTTCCCTTTCTGTGATTTCAGCATCCAATTCCAGCATTTTCCAGCTGTGAGTGAATTTCTGCTCAGAAAATCCTCCTCTCCCTGCCCCAAGAAGATGCTGAGCAGCTCGGAGGAGGAAACCCCAGTGAACCAGGCAGTTCCTCACTTTTCTTCGGGAAAAGCAGCCCTGTGTGAGCATCCCTGAATTTCTGTCCCTTCTGTGGCAGGGAGCTGCGCCGTCACCAGGAGGAAATTAAATCAGGGGCTGATGTAAACCTGCCGAGGAGAACAGGCAGCTGTTAGGGTTCTTTATTGCTTTTTTCATCTGCTGTTGCCTTTTGCCATCGTCTGGTGCTCAGTGGAGGGTGTGATTTATTCATAGCAGGCTCTGGCACGGCCGGGGGGTTGTACAATAAACCCCTGACAAGGCCCGTGCCAAAAGCCATTAGGAGGAGAGAACAATAATGGAGACACAGAGTATTTACAGAGCGAGTTGGCTTTAATTTAAAATCCTTTGCTGAGGCTGGGTGATAATTACATCACGTTGCTGACAGGCCCTGCTTTGCACCAGGGCATTAAAAAATCACTGAGAATTGAAACCTCCCTAAGAAGCTGCGAGAAATTCCTGGGATTTCAGGGTCCTTCAGGCACTTGGGCACTGCTGCCCAGGGCCAGGTTTTTTCCTAAATTAGTGCCAGGCTGGCAGAGGGCTTGGAAGGACAGGGATGTGTTTGATGTGGTTGTTGGGACGGATCCTGGTCCAAGGTTTTGTTTTCTCCTCCTCTCTCCCTCCCCATCCAGATGTGTTTATCCAGAGGTTTAAAGTGTCCGTGCTTTGGATAGGAAATGGTTTTGCCTCCTTGTGAAGCCTCTGGCAGGGCCTGGAGGGGCTCCAGGAGAGCTGGAGAGGGACTGGGGACAAGGACAGAGGGACAGGAGCCAGGGAATGGCTCCCAGTGCCAGAGGGCAGGGATGGATGGGAGATTGGGAACTGGGAATTCCTGGCTGGGCTGGAATTGCCAGAGCAGCTGGGGCTGCCCCTGGATCCCTGGAATTGTCCAAGGCCAGGCTGGACACTGGGACACCCTGGGACAGTGGGAGGTGTCCCTGCCATGGATGGGATTTAAGTCCCTTCCACCCCAACCCATCCTGGGTTTCTGTGGGGAAGAGGAGCAGCTGTGTCATCCCAAAAAGGTGGAAATTGGCCATTTCATTTCCCCCTGAGTTTCCCAAAGCTGTGACTCCTCCTGCAGCCTATCCTTGGGGAATACAAACCCCCCCCTCACCGAGGCAGGAAAAGCTGATTTTCTCCCACCAACCCCTGGCCTGGCCCCATGCAGGGGCGGCGCTGAAAGGGTTAATGCCCGCGGATCTCCCAACACCCCTTTGATGTCCTTTTCCAGCCCATTTTTGGAGGGAATGGGAAGGAAATTCCAGGAATCCCGGAGGTGAGTGCAGTTGCAGGGCTCTGACGAGGGAGAGCAGCAGATCCAAGCTCAGCTCCCGGCCCCAGGGCAGCATTCCCATCCCTCCAAGCCCACCTTCATTCCCCTGGAATCTCAGAGCTGGAAGGAATTGTTAAAGACTCTGGAAAACGCATTTGGGAGAGCAGCAGGAGGAGGAGATGTTTGTAAATCCAGCAGGGAAAAAAAAAAAAAATCCTTTAATTAGCAGCCAGCCTAATGAACAGAATCCTCCTGGAAGCAAAATCCATCTCCAGGCTTCCCAGTGGGAATTTTGTGTTTATTGGCCCTCCTTGAAAGGTTTGAGGATCTTTTTGTGGGAAATTATAACTCTCATCTCCAAAGGGAAGCTGCTGCCCTTTGCACAGGGTTTGTGGTGGATCCAGCAGATTTTGTCTCACTGTCTGCTCAGTCTCCGAGCTGGAATCCTGGGAATGCTCAGGGATGGGAATTTAACCTGGAGGAACATTTGGTCTGGCCCAGTATTGTCATTTTTAAGTTTTCATGGACATTTTAATATGAAAATATTAATATTAGGTTAATGTTTCCTAGGGGTTTTCGTCAGCTGCTGATAATTTAATCCCTTTTATAGAACATTTCCAAGGATTTTCCAGCAGCTGACCTGGAGATGGAAATAGCTGGATAACCCTGATTGGATTGGAAAAGATGTTGAGGGTGGTTGTTTCATAATTAACAAATTAATTTGGACATCAGGAATTCCCACTCTTCCATGCAAAAAGGGAAGATTT
The DNA here is from genome assembly GCF_022539315.1 of Serinus canaria. Lineage (NCBI taxonomy): Eukaryota > Metazoa > Chordata > Aves > Passeriformes > Fringillidae > Serinus > Serinus canaria. The sequence continues at coordinate 61,216,392 of NC_066319.1, read as the reverse complement.
AAAAAAAATGAGTGATTGGGTTTTTAGGCACAAAAACTCCTGGAAATTCAGGAAGATGCCCCTGATGGGAACTCCAGAATCTTTATTTGAGTGGAAAATCCAGTTTATTTTTTGATTGAATGTGGGTTTTCTTAAAATAAAATAAAATAAAAAAACAATGGAAATCTCCAGCTCCTCATGAACTCTGAAATGCTGGGGGGTGGGGAGAGGAATTCCCAGGAATTTACTCAGCCAGAGCTCTCCTGGTGTTTCCTTCTTAAATAAATCAGACAACTCCAGGCTGCTTTGGCTTGGGGGAGACCAATCCCACCCTGTCCAAATGCTCCTGGAGATGTGGAAAACTTGGGAATCCCTGGGAATCAATTCTGGAGGAAGAACTTCTCCCTTGAAATCCAACCCAAAAGCCTTGAAAATTCCCCAGAGCTGAGCTGGAACCACACAAGGAAAGGGATGAAGCTTCCAAGGAAAAGGAGCATTGAGTAAATTCCATGAAAATCCCAAATCTTCAAACTCTGGATGCCGAATTTTCCCTTTATGTCCCTCCTGGTGTAGCTCTGGAAATGTTTGGGATTTAATTCCTTCCTTGCTGTGATAAAAGGTGGAGGAGGAGGAAGAAAGCAGCTCTGAAAAAGTGGGAAGGATTTTGGCAGGAGGAAGGGAAGGAGGAATGAAATCCCTGCCTATTTTGGAAGGGCTGATAGGAGCAATCAGCACTTGGAAAAGAGGTGGTGACAAATAAAAGTCACTCCTGAGATGGCCTGAGCAAATCCCTCCAGGATGGGAACTTCTCCAAGGAACACCTTAACAAAGAATTTTTATGGGAACAGTTTTAAGGATTGGGATAAAAACACCCTGGGCTCTTCCAAGCTGAAACCCTGGGAGTGTTAAAATAACCCTCGGCCAGTTTTGTGGAAATCTCAATTATTTTTCCTTTGTAGCTTTAAAAAATCAGCCCAGGGGCTGCTCCAAGGACTGGAAAAGGGAATGGGAGATTTTCCAGAACTCTCCAGAGAGCTGGATCAGTGCTTGGGACTCAGCTGGGAAGCCTTTGTGTTTGTTATTTCTGAGAAGTGCAAAAATAGGATTTAAATACTGGAAAATTGTACCTGGGAGCTCCAGCTTGGGGCTCATTTTGATAAGATTTTGATAAGATTTTTTGGGCTGGTTTTGATGGAATATCCAGTCTAATCTGAACATATTTCAGTAGTGCCAGGCTGGGTTTCAGTCCAGTTTTTCCATTGCCTTGTTGATCCTGGGATGTGGATTAGGACAAAAGTTCCTCTCTGGAAGCAGGAATTGTCTCCCCAGCAGCTGGCCTGTGTTGTTTAGGGGCTGCCATTCCTGAATGTTGGCAATGAATTGTTGGATTTTTCCATCCAGAAGAGAGGGACAGGTCTGAGCTCTGCCTTTGTCTGTGCTGAGGAATTATTGGATATTTGCAGGAGGAATTGTTTCAAGGGAAAATGGAAGTGGCTGCCCAGGGAGGTTTGGAGTGCCCATCCCTGCAGGTGCCCCAGGAATTCCTGGAGGTGGCAGCCAGAGCTCTGGGCTGGGGACAGGGTGAGCACAGCTGGGACTCTGATCTTGGAGCTCTTTTCCAACCTCAGGGATCCTGGAATTCTGGGGATTGTTGGCCTGTTAATGAAGACATGTTCGTTCTTTTCTGATTTCTTTTCTGAAGGACGGCCGGCGGCCGGCACGGCAGGCCGGCCGTCCGAAGGCCGGCAAGGACGGAAGACTGGACGGCGGCCGGCGGCGCCGGCAGGAAGGTCACGGCCTGGACGGCGGACGGCCGGCCGCCTGCCGTCGGGACGGCACTGCAGGCCGGACGGGCCGGGGACGCCGGGCCCGGGAAGGCCGGGCCGGCCGAGGCGGCACGGGGCGGCAGGCAGGGCCGGGCAGGGGGCACGGCAAGGACGGGAAGGCAGGAAGGACGGCCGGACCGGGAAGGAGACGGGGGCGGCGGGGACGCCGGCGCAGTGACGGAGAGGCCGGAGGGCCGGACGGAATGCACGGCAGCCGGCGGACCGGCGCGGCACGGACAGGGCCGGGACATGCGGCCGGACAGCGGACCGGCCTGGGTACGGACCGAGCGGACGGCCTGCCGGGCCGTACAGGAAGGACGCCGGAAGGCAGGCAGGCCGGAAGGACGGCCGAGCCGGCCTGAGACGTCGGGCCGTGGAAGGAAGATCGGCGGAAGAAGCTCAGTTCAGGACCTTCCATCCAGGAAGGCCGGCCTGCAGGAAGGACGGCCGGAGGCAGGAAGGACTTAGGCAGCGCCGGACGGCAGGACGCGGCACTTCGTGCAGGATCAGGACGTTCCTCGTCCGTGCTGCCATTCACGTCGGTCAGGCCGGCCAGCGTCTGGCCTTCCTGTCCTTCCTGCAGTACTTATGCCTTCCTGCCTCTCATTCCTTGCCTTCCATGATCCTTCTGCCTTCCTCCTTCCTTCCTTCCTTCCTTCCTTTCTCTCTCCAGTGATTGTGTTAGGAGGGATTTTGGGGGGTTTTCATCCACTTTAGGTCCTCGGGGTGATGGGAAATGTGTGAAGCCCCAGGGAGTCACTCCCTGCCCCAAGGATGAGCAGGAGGAAAAACCCAGCTTTTAGGGATCCATTGGATGAGCATGGATTTCCCAGGGAATAAAGAGCCAGGGCTGCTTTCCCAGCTTTGTCCTCTTTGCTCCTGAGGATTTCATAGAATCCCAGACTGGTTTTGGTTGGAAAAGACCTTAAATCCCATTCCACCCCTGGATGGGCTTCCACTGTCCCAGGCTGCTCCAGCCCCACTGTCCAACCTGGCCTTGGACATTCCAGGGATCCAGGGGCAGCCCCAGCTGCTCTGGCAATCCCGGTCCAGCCAGGAATTCCCAATTCCCAATCTCCCATCCATCCCTGCCCTCCTGCAGCTTCAGGCCATTCCCTCTTGTGCTGCCCTTGTGAAAACGTGGGATTTCTGCCCTGCTCATGGATGGCTTCTCCTGGTCAGCACTAAAACCATCCCCAGGCCTGGTTTCTTCTTTGTTTTCTCCATTTTTAAGTCATTGACTCCATTAAAAAAAGTCTGCAGGAGCAAGGGGAAAGGCAAACGGGAAAAACCCACCATGGGAATTAATTACCTGTTTGAAAAACCAGGTGAACCATTTCAAAGGATGAATATTAAGTGCAGATACAATTAACACCAATTATTAATGCAGGGGGAAAAAATCCATTAAAATGACATTTTTCCTATACCTGTTTGAAGAAAACTCTCTCCTGATGCCATTCCCAGTGGGAACAGCACTTCCATGGTTTGATTTCCACCTCAAAGGAATCTCTACATCAAAGGTCAAAATCATCAATAGTTAAGCAAAGTAATTAATTAGCTGTTAGGATCACTGCTAGAGCACAATTTTAACATCATTTTCCTTTCATTCCCTCGTGTCCGGCAGCTCGAGCAACTTTTTTTACAAGTTCTGTGTTCCAGAAATTTAATTGCACTTTTATTGTTGTGTTTGGAGTTAATTATACAGCAAAGCAGGTTTATCTCTTCGATATTAAATCAAGCAAGTGCTCTTGGAACAATCAATTGATATTTAATTACAACAGAGAAGCTGCCCTATTAAATCTAAATTAAATGCTCATTGAAGACTATTAAAGTGTTACCAGACCATCAAACAGCAAATGCAATCCAGAGCAGCCCAGAGCCTTCTGTGCTTGGTTTTCTCTGGAATCCTGAGCAGGAAAACTGACCTCAGATGACACTTCCTGAAATTTTTTTGGTGAATTACGAAGGAAAATTTCCTTCTCCGAGTTTGTTTCACTTAATGGAAGGGACTGAAAACATCGAGGCTGGTTTTTGTTTTCCAGGGTCGTTGTAAGAGTTTAGAGGGGAAGGATTTGGGAGGAGATCCAAGTGGAGAATGGAAAAGGCAGGAGAAACCTCACCAGGGATGGTCATGGAATCATGGAATGGTTTGGGTGGGAAGGGATCTTAAAATTCATCTCATCCCACCCTGCCAAGGCAGGGACACCCTCCGCTATCCCAGTCTGTCCTGTGTCAGTCCCCAGCTGGATTTGGGACCCCAGGGGGATGAACTTGGTTTTTTTTCCTTAATTTTTTTTTTAAGTGTTGAAATTCTTCATTTATTTAGTTTTACTGATTTAATTATTCATTGGGTTGAAGTATAGAGAAGTTGAGGAGCGCTCTAATTTAAATTTAATTTTATGTGCTGCAGTTTGTTTAAAATAAGCTGAATTCCAAAGGAAACCAATTAGAGAATTATCAAAGAATCATGGAATGGGTTGGGATTTTAGGGATCATCCAGTGCCACCCCAGCCATGGCAGGGACACCTCCTACTGTCCCAGGGTGTCCCAGTGCCCAGCCTGGCCTTGGGCACTGCCAGGGATCCAGGGGCAGCCCCAGCTGCTCTGGCAATTCCAGCCCAGCCAGGAATTCCCAGTTCCCAATCTCCCATCCATCCCTGCCCTCTGGCACTGGGAGCCATTCCCTGGCTCCTGTCCCTCCATCCCTTGTCCCCAGTCCCTCTCCAGCTCTCCTGGAGCCCCTCCAGGCCCTGCCAGGGGCTCTGAGCTCTGCCTGGAGCCTTCTCCTCTCCAGGGGAACATTCCCAGCTCTCCCAGCCTGGCTCCAGAGCAGAGGGGCTCCAGGGAAAATCTTCCTGTTCTCCTCTGGACTTGCTCCATCAGCTCCACATCCTTCTGACTTGGGATCCCAGAGCAGGAGGCTCAATCCCATTATTCCTTCCTCCTTTCTGCATCCACGAGGTCCCAGAGCATCCAACTCAGCAGAGCAATGTAAAATTGTTAAAGAATCCTCTCCCAACATCCCAGCTCCCGTGGCTGAGCCCATTCTCCATCTCCACCCCTCTGAGGGGATCCTGCTTGATTTCCAACCTTTCTCCTGGTTAAGGGAATGGGATTCCTTCTCCCACGCTGGGACAATTCCTGCTGAGCAATGAGAGAGCCACGACAGCAAAGCCAAAGGTGATCCAAGGAAATTTATCGGTTTGTCTGGGTGTGGACTGAAGGCACTGGGACAGTAATTCCTGTTCACACTCAGTGTTTATTATTTCTGATCAGTGACACAGTCTCACTGCTGGGAGTTCTGCAGCTTTTCATCAGAAGGCACAAAATGCCCAACAATCTCTGGTTCCAAGGGCTTTTAAGACTAAACTGTTCAATTAAGAGCTGACACCTGGATTATTCCCCTTTTAACCCAATAACTGATCCCACAGAGCCCCAATGGGGACTTTTCTGCCCAATTACAAATTCCACCCAAACCCATGGAGAAGGAGGAAGAAGCAGCATGAAGAAGAAGCCCAGGATCACACCCTGTGCCCTCCATCTCCCTTCCATCCACAGCACACTAAAAACCCCAAACCCTCAATTTCTCACCCAGTGACACACCCACACTGCTCTCTATGATCCATTGCACACTTTTGTGGGTTCCAGTCTGTCTTGGAGTCTGGGAAACTTTCTCCATGGATGAGGGTCAGAGTCAGAGCTGTCCTGGGGGTCAGGGCACCCCAGAGCAGACACAGGAATATTCCCTGTGCCCTGGGCTTCCACAGAAATTGAGGGTGCAGGGTAGATTTTGGTTAACAGGGCACCAGATTTAAACCTGGAAGAGGATTTTTTTTTTTTTTTTGGAAAATCTTAAAGCAAACAGTGCTTAAGTTAAATTGCCCAGAGGTTTTCTTGGTGGACGTGGGAGGCATTTAAGTGACAAATGTTTAATCTGGAAAGAGAAACTCCATTACTCAGAGTGAGCCATTACTTGGGATGAGTTACGGGTCATCCATCAGTCAATTCCATAATGGATCATCCATATTCATGCCTGGCCCTCCTTACAGCAGGGATGTTAATTTTGCTTTCCTTGACTTGTTTTCCATCTTCATTCCCCTGAGCTCCCGGTCTGAAGTGAGTGGAGATCCCTGTTTGCTCATTTTTATAGGATCGGTTCAGGGTGGATGGAGCTGCCAACCCTCGGGAACATCCAGAGGGCTCTGGGGAGGTTTTCTCTCTCAGCAAAGCTGGGATTGGGGTCAGGCACTTGCCAAGGGCACTGGTAGAGCCCATCCCAGAGATCAGAGATGGGAACTTCCAGTCTGAGGTGTATTTCCACTCAAAATGATTCCAGCAGAATCTTCTGTCTGGCTGCAGCTGTAACACGGACCTGTTGTGGGAAGAGGAAAAGGAAATTAAGAGTTTCCAAAATTTCCCCTTTCATTCCCTGCCCTGAGGTCAGGTTGTTGTTTCCTCTCTCCAGCTGTGCCAGGGGAGGCTCAGGTTGGCCATCAGGAGCAATTTCTTCCTGGAAAGGGTGGTCAGGTCATGGAAGGGATCATCCATCAGCCAATTCCCGAATGGATCACCCAAATTCATGCTCAGCCCTTCTTACAGCAGGGATGTTAATTTTGGTTTTCCATCTTCATTCCCCTGAGCTCCCGGTCTGAAGTGAGTGGAGATCCCTGTTTGCTCATTTTTATGGGATCAGTTCAGGGTGGATGGAGCTGCCAACCCTGAGGAACATCTGGAGAACTCTGGGGAGGATTTCCCTCTCAGCAAAGCTGGGATGGGGTCAGACACTTGTCAAAGGCACAGATAGAGCCCATCCCAAAGATAAGAGATGGAAAAATACAGGGAATGAGCTGCTGAGCCCAGCCCTGAGGCTCCTGTGCCAATCCCCCTCCTAAACTGAGCCTAAAATGAGAGGGCAGATCTGGGAGTTTACTGAGCTCATTGCCTTGGCTTTATAGAATAATAAATTCTCACCTGAGGCTGTCATTCCCTGTCTCAATCCCTGCCCCTCCAGGTGTCTCCAGACATCCCAGGAGAAAATTCCCAGGTCCTTGCAATTTTTATCTTGGAGGGACAGTGGTTTCTCCACTCAGGTGTGTAATAAACTCCAAGTTTTTTATCAAAACACGAAAAATGGAACTTCTTCTCCCACCACCATCATTTTGAAGTGCCCTGGAATTTGTTTAATGGAAACTGAATGTGGTAATGAGGAGTTGAGTGGGAAAAGAACCCACTTGGGTGCAACAGAAACAGTTTAAATCTTAGCTCTTTCTTTCAGATCTTCTGAAACAGAAAGGAAGGTGTTTGACAGCAGCCTCTATCACCAAGAACAGGTATTTATGTGTCTGCTAATAATTCATGGGATGGAAAATCAGGCACATCCTCTGAAGGGGAAGGTGAAGGAATGAACTCCCGCTCACTCCGAGAGTTCACCCCTCCTGAACGCGTTTCCTGCCAAGCCTCTGTGGGTTTAAACCTGATTTTTTGAATTGCAGTCCATGGGGTTTAAAGTCTCTGTGTCACATTCCCCTGTCCACACAGATGAAAATGTCCCCCTCAGATATTGCCACCAACTCAGCTCGTTAATATTCATCATTACCTTTTGCATTCTGCCTTGCAATTAATTTCCAGCCCACATGAAAGTGATTCTGTCTAAGCCCATTTAATTGGTTTTCAGGGTAGACATTCCCCGAGACATTTCTGCCACTTCCCTCTGAAATAATTCACATTCCTTGAGTTTGCTTTGATAAATCTATTGGAAGAACAATCAAGTTGGATAGCAAGGTATCCTTTGGATAAATTCTCCTGTCAATGCTTTGCTGAGCTGCTTAAGAATGAAAATATCTCAATTATTCCGTGTGTGGAAGGAGACAGCCTCAAAAACCTGGTTTGGTGGAAAACAGTCTTGGTTGGTGAGCAGAAGGGTTGAATGTTCTCTGAGCCACAGATTTCCCATAAAAAACTCATCTCAGATCCCAGTCTGTGTTTGGAAAAGGAGCAGGCAGAAGGGAAAGGTTTGGGAGAAACTCAAAGTGGAGCATGGAAAAGGCAGGAGACGCCTCACCAGGGATAATCATGGAATCACGGAAAAGGTTGGGTTGGAAAGGACCTTAAATCCCATCCTTTGCCAGCTTTTCCATGGCAGGGACACCTCCCACTGTCCCAGGGTGTCCCAGAGTCCAGCCTGGCCTTGGGCACTGCCAGGGATCCAGAGGCAGCCCCAGCTGCTCTGGCAATTCCAGCCCAGCCCCTCCTGTCCCTCCCAGCCAGGAATTCCAAATTCCCAGTTCCCAATCTAAACCCACGTTGTCAGTTTGAAGCCATTCCCTGTGTCCTGTCCCTCCATCCCTTGGAAATCCTCTCTCTCCCTCTTTCCTGTGGCTCTTTCTGCAGGGCCACTCTGAGCTCACCCCAAAGCTTCTCCTCTCCAGGTGAACATTCCCAGCTCTCCCAGCGTTTCCTCCCAGCAGAGCTGCTCCATCCCTCAGATCACCCTGGTACCTCTGGACTTGCTCCACCAGCTCCAAATCCTTCCGGTGCCAACATTTTGGGAGTCCTGTGCACCCAGACCACCCAATTCCATCTCACCCTGGTTGTCTCTGCAGAATCTGAACCCTCCCCTCAGCCTAAAGGAGATGAGCCATTCCAGGACTGCTCCAGATCCCTTTTCCTGACATTCCTCAGCCAAAAAAATCAGGATCATTCAAGATCACTCCTGGTGGCCCTTGGGAGGATTTACAGCTTTTGTTGTGGAGCTGGATTTGATCAACAACAAATGGAAATAAAAACAATTGGGCAGGTGCTGAATGGATGTCAGGTTTGACTGAGGAGATCCCAGTGAGAAGGGATCCTTGGGAACTGATCCATGGCACAGGGATGGCACTGGATCCCTTGGGAGCAGATCCATCTCCGGGCACAGGGATGGCACTGGATCCCTTGGGAGCAGATCCATCTCCGGGCACAGGGATGGCACTGGATCCCTTGGGAACAGATCCATCTCCTGGCACAGGGATGGCACTGGATCCCTTGGGAGCAGATCCATCTCCGGGCACAGGGATGGCACTGGATCCCCTGGGAGCAAATCCATCTCCTGGCACAGGGGTGGCACTGGATCCCGTGGGAAATGATCCTTCTCCTGGCACAGGGATGGTGTTGGATCCTCAATCCCTTGGGAGCAGATCCATCTCCTGGCACAGGGGTGGCACTGGATCCCGTGGGAACAGATCCATCTCCTGGCACAGGGATGGCACTGGATCCCGTGGGAAATGATCCTTCTCCTGGCACAGGGATGGTGTTGGATCCTCAATCCCTTGGGAGCAGATCCATCTCCTGGCACAGGGGTGGCACTGGATCCCTTGGGAACAGATCCATCTCCTGGCACAGGGATGGTGTTGGATCCTTGATTCCTTGGGAACAGATCCATCTCCTGGCACATGGATGGTGTTGGATCCTCAATCCCTTGGGAACAGATCCATCTCCTGGCACAGGGATGGCCCTGGAAGGAGCAGCAGAACAAAGGTTCTCCTTGTGCTGGCTGGGAATGGCGCGCTCCAAACCCGGATTTCTCCTTGCTCCGTGCCCCCTTTGGTGCTTGGTGGTGCCCTCTGATCCCACCTTCTCCTCACCTCCTCATTTTTGGCTTACAGAAATAGCAGGAGAGAGCGGAGACAAAAACTGTGCCAGGAGTGAAAGAAAATAACCTGATCCAGACATCAGCCCGGGGAGTTTTTCTGGAAAATTCTTTCAGGGAGCACATTCCATCTCCAGACATGGCTTTGGAATGGCTCTCCATGGATCAGGCCCTGTAATTCCCTTCCTGATTTGTTTTTTATTAACATTTCATCCATCCCTACAAACTGGAGGTTTCCTGGAGAAGCTCTGGCTGCCCCTGCATCCCTGGAGGTGTCCAAGGCCACGTTTGGAGCAGCCTGGGATAAGGGAAGGTGTCCCTGCTGGAAATGGATGATCCTTAAACTCCCTTCCAAATCATCCTGGAGTTCTGGGATCAGGGCTTTGCCATGCCAGGTGTGTGTGAGCAGCCATCCTGTGACAAAACCATGAAAACAGGAAGGTTTTGGGACTAGAGCTGGCTCATAAAGTTTGGAGAGTGGCAGCAGCAGTAAACAAAATCAATAATTTGCTACAAATTTCCTTTATCCTTATTTATTTCCTTTCCAAGTGTGGTTTATTCCAAGTTGCAACTTTTTTATTGAGCCCAGCATGAATAAATTTTACACCTCAGCAACAACGAATTCAAAGCCTGTGGCCTTCCCCAAGGAGCCCAGCCTGGGGATTTGCAGAATTTTTGGGATTATTGGGAAAAATCTGATCAGGATTCAGCTGGAAATGCAGCAAAAGTTCCTGGAGCTCGCTGAGTGATTGTTGCAGAAATAATCCAGGTGGGACTTTCTGCTGAAGTGTTTGTTTGCTCCTAATTGTCCTGCCCTTCTTCAGCTGGGTTTGATGAGATTTCTCTGCATAATTAAAAGGCCCTCGAGGAAAAGGAAAATAAAATAGTCAGCAAATTATTCTGTGGGACAAGGAAGCGCTGTTCATTCCTAGCACCTTAATTCGTTTAAAATTCACTTTTGTTTCAGGTTTTCCCTTCATCCCTGTGAGCTAATTAGAAACCACTTCAGCCTGGTATTAATGCACAAAGACTTTTTAGCCCCATCCTGCACTTCTTAATTTTTTAGGGAAATTTCCTCAAAATTAAGTTTAAAAACAATTTAAAAAATATTTTTTTTCATTTTCTTCAATTTTAAGGCGGGGAGTGGTGTCTTTAGGAAGCATGGAATGATGTGGAGGCTGAATCCTCTCTGCTGTATCCTCCACTCTGGGAAAACAGCTGGATGGGAGCTGAGGGACTCTGGCCAATGCTGCTGCTGCTGGTTGGAGACCCCACTGGTTTTTCTGGGATTTGGAATGAGCCTTGCAGGAAATATTTTGTTTCTTTGTTATTAAAACCAAGGTGCTGCTTATTTGGAGGGGAAATGGGATTCGAAATCCCCCTCTCACATGCAGCAAGGGAAATACGGGTTGGATATTAGGAGAAGGCTTTAAAGAAAGGGGAATAAAGTTCTGGAATGTTCTGCCCAGGGAGGGGGTGCAGTCCCCATCCCTGGGTGTGTTTAACAAAGCCTGGGTGTGGCACTGGGTGCCAGGGGTGAGTTGGGGTGCTGGGGTTGGGTTGGACTCCATGGTCTTGGAGGTCTCTTCCAGCCCAGTGATTCTGGGATTCTGATCTTCAGGATTGGGTGGGAGATTGGGAACTGGGAATTCCTGGCTGGGCTGGAATTGCCAGAGCAGCTGTGGCTGCCCCTGGATCCCTGGATAGCCAAGGCCAGGTTGGACACTGGGGCTGGAGCAGCCTGGGACAGTGGGAGGTGTCCCTGCCATGGCACCAGGTGGGATGAAATGGGACTTAAGGTCCCTTCCAACCCCAACCAGTCTGGAATTCTGTGATCCACCCTCCCGAGGCTCCCCAGGCCACCAGGCAGGGGTGACATGGGACAGGGATGTCCCTGTGGCTCCTCTGCCAGGGGTAAAAGGTGGAACTTTGGAAGATCCAAAGGACGTGGGATGGTGGGAGCAAATCTCCCCAGGAAAGATCTGGAGATCAGAGGGGGAGCCTTGGCTGGAGCCTCTTCCCAGCACAGAATCCCCTTGGAAGCTGCTTAGCCTTGACCTGCATCCCACTGAGTCTGAGGACATCCCTTCTCATCCCTTCCCATGTGAAGGCATCACATTCAGGGAATGCAGCTCAAGGCAAAGCATCCAAAATCAGCCTCCAGCCAAATTCCCAACGACTGGAAATTCCCAGTTTGCTGGGGATTCAACTGGATGCTGAATATTCATTATTTGGTATCAGCTCAAAGCCTGTGGATGCATGAAGGGATGATTTCATCACCACCCACGAGGACATTGTTCCTTACAATAAAAAGAGGATTTTAGGGTCTGGATTTTCCTTTTCCCCCTGCCTTGCCCTCTTTAACCAGGAGCCAGCACAGTCCAACACTCCTGAGACTCTGAGAAACCTGGATTTTATTGAGAATTTCCAGCTGCACTTTCAACCAAGCAGATTAGCACTGAACACTGATCTGAAGGCTTCGAGCCTGGCATCAAATCTTCCTGGGTTGGTGCCTCTGCCCTTGACTAACAAAGGGATTTTGGTTGTGCTACTCTGCCCAGGTGGCTGCAAATTAAACTGATTTATTTCCCTGTGTTAATCAGCAGATAATTGCACCTCTCTGGCAGCAAAAGGAATTCCTGGGGGCAGAAATTCCATGTTGGTATGGAGGAAAAAACCCCAAATAGATGAAATAGTTTTGGACAGGCGGGGTTGGGCCCTTTCTTTGTGCTTTGCTCTGACATGGAGAGGTTTTGGGGTGAAAAGTGTTTTATTTTCTCTCTGGAAAGCCTTGTAGCCACTAAAGGTGCAAGAAATCCCTGGCACACTGGTAATGAGTGGTCAGGGAATAAAAATCTGTGTGAAGGGAAGCTCCAAGGAAGAAAGGCTTCCTAGCAGGACTTGGAATTCGCTGAGGGGCTCGTAGAGCTCAGCACTGAGCTGAGCCCATCCCTGTGAGTGAAGGCCAAGTGCTGAGCCCCATTCCAATCAGAAATTCTGCCAAAATCTGGAAATCCACACATTCCCTGAGCTCAGAGTCCTCTAAACAAGCCCAGGATGTTTTCCAAGGCGTTAACGACGCCGATTTCAGCCGCTGCCTTCGTTAGAGAATGAAATGAGATAAATGCTAAAGAGGCCGAGACCAAGGCTGAGGGCTGAGCGCCCACAATGCCCAGAAGAAGATTTGCATCTCCTCGGAGTTCCTCCCCACCACAACCTTGGCATTTGAGACGGGTCAATAGATGTGAAATTGCATCGATTTGTTCGTTTTTGAAGAGCAAACTTTGCAGAGCAGCCGAGCGGCGTGTCGGAGGCAGCGGCGTCATTAGAAAGGTTAATTGTTGTTTCAAGGCTCTGCCTGCAGTCAATAGGACTGGGAGCTCCAAGGATTTTGTGGAGAAGCAGCTGATGGCTGCAGCCCTCCCAGCTGGAGTTTTGTTCCTCAGGAAAACAAAGCAGGGGCTGTCCAGGGATTGGGGAAAGCCGGATCAAGCTCCTCGGCGGGCACGGATAACAAATTAATGATAATTTTGCAAAAGCCAGAGGAGGTTCAAGGAGTCTCTGTTTACACGTGTAACACCCAGAGCTGCTGGAAAAGCTGCTCCTGGAGGTGACAGGGACAATCCCTGGGGAAACAAGGGGCAGATTAATGGATTTCAGCTGCTCCTCCTGAGGGACGGGAGCTGTGGCACAGCAGGGGAGGTCACTGCACCTCCCTCCTCACTGAGGGCCCTGCAAGGGAGCAGAAGCAGCAGGGCTGACTCAGCACAGAATCAGGGAATTGTTTGGGTGGGAAAAGCCCTCTGGATCCTCAAATCCAACCATTCCCCAGCAGAGTCAAGGCACCACTGCCCCATGTCCCCAAGTGCCACGTCCACAGGGATTTTTAATTCCTCCAGGGATGGGGGCTCCACCCCCGCCCTGGGCAGCTGGGCCAGGGCTGGACAGCCCCTTCCATGGAGGAATTCTTCCTAATACCCAAATTAAACTTCTCCCCGGGCCCAGCCTGAGGCCGTTCCCTCTGCTCCTGTCCCTGTTCCCTGGAGCACAGCCCGACCCCCCCGGCTGTCCCCTCCTGGCAGGAGCTGGGCAGAGCCACAAGGGCCCCCTGAGCCTCCTTTGCTCCAGGCTGAGCCCCTGCCCAGCTCCTCAGGAATTCTCCAGCCCCTTCCCAGCTCCCTCAGGAATTCTCCAGCCCCTTCCCAGCTCTGTTCCCTTCCCTGGACACGCTCCAGCCCCTCCATGTTCTCCTTGCCTTGGGAGGCCAAGAACCTTGATGTACCTGAGCCTTTCCCTCACCTTTGCCACATCCAACAAGGGCTGGAGATTCTCCTCATCCCTCCCTTTGTTGCTGAAACATTTACAGGAATATTTTTTTAAGTCCTTCATGGCAGTATCCACATAAAATTCCAGCTGTGCTTTCCCTGTCTGATTTCCCCCCGCTTCAACCTCCTGACATCCTCACCCTCCTGACTTACCTGCCCTTTTTTCCAGAGTTTAACCCCCCCCATATTCTGATTATTTCACGCTGTTTACACAGCCCATGGCCTCAGTGTTCATGAGAATTCCATCCTGGCTCTGGAAAATGAGACACAATATCCTGGAGCTCACAGGAGTGCTGGCTGCAGGGTGGGAGTCACTCAGAAATGAGTAAATGTTGAGGGGAAAAAAGCTAATTTTTTTTTCCTCTCCTTTGCACATGAAGAAATGGAGACTCCAAGAAAAGCCAGGAAAAGCATTCCCTGATTTTGGGCGCTGTTTGTGGGATGCCTTGGCTCTGGTTTAGTTCCCAAGCTCAGGGCTCAGCTCCTGCTGGTCCCTTCCCCTCCCTCACTGCAAACTCCAGGGGAAAAGTGTGACAACAGCTCTGAGAATTCCCAGATTTCAGTGCCAAACCACCACAGGAGTTTTGTTCAGAACACACGTGTGACTCTCTGGAAAGATGAAAATTAATGAATTATAAAATTAATGCCAGCAAAGCAGGAACAGGAGATTCTGAGAGACTCCCAGTCCAGAGCGGCCTCATGGAGCTGTTCCTTTGTCACCCTCCCACCGTGGGCAATCATTTGAGTGATCCCAAAATCATCCCAGGAATCCCTCCCTGAGCATCCCTTTAGCCAGGAATCCAACCTCCCCCTTTCCCACACTGATCACCCTGAGCTGGAATGACACAAAAGCTCCATTTGCCTGGGCTAATCTAAATAATCAGAATTATTTAACACCGTTTTCTCCCTGGGCTGAGCTCATCCAGTAACTCTTTATCCCCAGGAATCTCCCAAGGACACCAGACTGAATTCCAATCTTTGCTAATGCCCACTGAAACCTCAAATAAGAGATTTAATTAGATCCTGCTGATTAGAGCCAGTTCTGTGTCCCTGCCTTTATCCCTTTCCCCCTGGGATTTAGCAGTAATTTGTATTTTGATAGCCCAATATTGTCCTTTTTCACAGCTCCATAAGCGCTGCTCCCATCTCAGCCACCCCCTTGGATGGCAGGAAAAATCCCCCAGGATTGTCTCCATTCAGACATTCCCTGGGTTTCACTCCTTGTCCAGGACCTCCAGCTGCCCCAGGAATGCTCTGGGTGAAGATGGAGCCTTCCCAGTAATCCCAGTTGTTCTCCGTGGGAGTGAATGGGCTGATCATGGAACCATGGAATCCTGGAACCATGGAATCATGGAATCTTGGAAACATGGAATCCTGGAACCATGGAATCATGGAATCTTGGAAACATGGAGTCCTGGAATCCTGGAACCATGGAATCATGGAACCATGGAATCGTGGAGTCCTGGAATCCTGGAACCGTGGAATCATGAAATCATGGAATAATGGAACCATGGAATCCTGGAACCGTGGAATCATGGAGTCTTGGAACCATGGAATCCTGGAACCATGGAATCATGGAATCTTGGAACCATGGAATCATGGAACCAGGGAATCCTGGAACCATGGAATCATGGAATCCTGGAACCATGGAATCATGGAGTCTTGGAACCATGGGATCCTGGAACCATGGACTCATGGAACCACAGAATCATGGAACCACGGAATCCTGGAATCACGGAATCATGGAATCATGGAACCATGGAATTATGGAATCCTGGAATCCTGGAACCATAGAATCATGGAACCAGGGAATCCTGGAATCATGGAATCATGGAAACATAGGATCATAGAATCATGGAATCCTGGAATCATGCAACCATGGATTCACCCATGGAACCATGGACTCATGGAATCCTGGAACCATGGAATCCTGGAATGGTTGGAAGGGATTTTTGGAATCATCCAGTGCCACCCCTGCCATGGCAGGGACACCTCCCACTGTCCCAGGGTGTCCCAGTGTCCAACCTGTCCTTGGGCACTGCCAGGGATCCAGGGGCAGCCACAGCTGCTCTGGCAATTCCAGCCCAGCCCCTCACAACCAGGAATTCCCAATTCCCAATCTCCCATCCATCCCTGCCCTCTGGCAGTGGGAAGCCATTCCCTCTCGATCCTTTGGGGTTTTTTCCTCACTTCTCTCCTTTGAGTTATCCATATTTTTTCCTCTGGACAATTTCCATGCCCTGGACACCTCAGGGTGCTGTCACTGCCAGAACAGACCTGCCCCATCCCTGGCTCTTTTCCCTCTCCCTCTTGCTCCCATATTTTCCTTCCCTCTTCCTGGTCCCCTGGTTCCTGCACCTCCAATATGAAATATTTTATTTTCTCTCTATTTTCACCTCTCCCCTCTCTCTGTTGGCTTCCATCCCACTCTGCATTCCCCTCCTGCCTTCCAGGCAGGAACAGAAACCTGGGATTCGCCATGGGAATTTTTAAGGAGCTTTTTTGCAGCTAAAACACCTAAAATCCAACATCTTCCTACTGCCTCAGACTGGAGCTGGGACAAACATATCCATGAATAATCCAGTCCCCCATGTCTGGGATGCTAACTTTGGGAATTCCCAGCTCCGAGATGGCCTGGAAACCTCATTTCTTTGGGTGTCACCGTGCAGAGAAGGTGAATTATTCCCTTCAGTGCACACCTGAGCTGAGCAGCAGCTCGGCAGGAGTTCGGGAGCGGGTGGGGGTGGGAACAGTGGGATTTTAGGAGCTGCCTGAGGCAATGTCACCGGGAAGTGACTGCAGCTGAAAGTGGAGCAGAAAACACGATGGGACTTGGCCACTGCACACGTCTGGGATCATCTTTTCTCCTGGCATCCGCAGCCTGCACCTTGTCCATGTTTCCTTCCAGTTCATTACAGGAACACCTGAGCTCTGTCCTTGTCCAAATCCGTGTCATCCATCCAAAATCCACGGCTGCACCAGAGGTGGGGGTTTCCCTCCCTAATTCCAGTTTAATGAGCGACTTCCATTGAGTTCCTGCTGCAATTCTATGCCTTTAGACAATCTTAATTATGTTCAGCAAGGAAAAATCACTAATTTGTGGTTTGACCACAGCACTTAATCCGTTTGTACCAATTAATTCCCAGTATTTCCACTATAATTACACGTTTAAAATAAACCCAGATAATTTTATGTAGGAATATAAATTCCCAGACCTGTCATTCCAGGTAAAACAAAGGAGTATATTTATATATTCCCCAGCCTTGCTGAGGTGTCTCCGAGTTAGGGAGATGCTGAGTTTATAATTGTCTGCTGTGAAATTCCTTTGGGAAATGGCTCAGAGAGAAGTGTGGAATCATCAGCTGCCTCCGAGGCTTGTAAATGTGTCACCTTGTTTTCCGAGGCTTGTCTTACTGACACAGGAACAAAGCAGCAGCTGGGAAAATGGAATATTTCACTCCCACGTGGATATTTCCTTGAAAAATTGGGATTTCACCAGTGATGCCTTGTTATCCAACGGTTAGCACTGGTCAGTGTGGGATGGTTGCTGAAGGATTGGCTGAAAAAGTCACTTTTTTCTACAAATATTCTACGTGGCAAAGTAGGATCAAGAGGATTTTTTGGTCCAAAAGCCTGGGAGAAATTGGATTTTTTTCCACAAACAGGCTGTCTCCAAAGTGATTCCCTCCTGGGTAATTCATGGAGATTCCAGGTAAATGGGTGTGTGAGGAGGAAGGAGCTGCAAACTGAAAATGGGGTAAAATTGGGAATTCCTGGCTGGGAAGGTGGCGAGGGCCTGGGATGGAATTCCCAGAGCAGCTGGGGCTGCCCCTGGATTCCAAGGCCAGTTTGGACATTTGGGCTGGGACACCCTGGGACAGTGTAGGAGGTGTCCCTGCCATGGCAGGGCTGGCACTGGGTGGGATTTAAGATCCCTTTAATCCAAATTATTCTGGGATTCTCTGCTGATCTCTGCTGCCACCATGGCAGAGCTGCTCCTTTGGGTTTGTGGGACCTTCGGATCTCCAGGGAAGACCAAAAAAGAGACTCAAAATCAAGGAACCCTCAGAGCATGGAAAGACTTCCTGAAGGATCACCCAGGTTTCCTTCGCTACATTTCTTTCCGTTATTTCCTTTTTTACACCATAAATTTTTCAGCTCATCTCTGCCTTCACCTGGGTGTGGACAAGCCCAGCACAAATCAAATGTCACACTCAAATGGTCCAAATTATGGAAAACCTTTTGTCCTGGTTTAGGGCAATCCCGGAACACCTTTATAAAAACTGCAATATTTCTCCTCAGAGACAGCAAATCTGTCACACCTGCCCTTGTTTTTCTGCATGCCTTCTCAGGAAAGCTTTGAATCCTTCCCAAATTCCCTGTGACCCGGTGTTTTCTGTGGGGCAGGCTGTGGGTGCAGCACCACAGCAATGCCCGATCAAAGTTGCATTTTGGGCTGAATTCCAGCAGGTTTGGCATGGCTTGATCCAAGTGGAAAATGCATCCAGAGCCGGGCTTGGGGGATGTTTTAATCATGAGGCCTCTGCTGCTCTGAGGCACAGCAAAGGTCCCTCCCCACCACTGAGAAACACATTCCACCTCCTCTGAAAGCTTTGTTGGGAGCTCTGTTCTTTCCTTGTCTTTTCCCTAAACGTCTCTCATCCAACCCCCTCTCCCGGGAGACGCCACAATCCCAGATTTCAGCTGAGGCAGCAGCAAATTCCAGCTTTTCTTGCAGCATGTGCAGGATTCAGGTTCATTGCTCCAGGTTCATTGCTTGGGGGCCTGCAGAGGGTTTGCATGTTCCTCACCACGTGCTTTGCTTCCAGCCTGGAAAAGTGAGTGATTCCCGAGCTCTGGGGCTGGATCCGTGTGCTGAGCTCAGCTGGGAGTGCTGCCAGGAATTTGCTGGGATCTGGGTTGGAATAAGTGGAATAAGCCCCACCATGAGGGCGTTCGGAGACAGCTGGAAAAGTCCAGCTCTCTGCAGGGGCAGGAGCTCCAGGAGTGCTTTGGAGAGAGAGGGGAAGGGGTTTGAAAAATCATGGAATATCCAGAGTGGGAATGATGCCTTGTGCAGGCTGCCCTGGAGCAGAGGCTGGATGGAGTCCCAGAACAAAGCAGGGATTGATTCCAAGGATCTCCTCCATGGATCCACCTTGGGCAGCACCAGAGCCCAGCCAGGGCTGCACCCAAGATGACCCAAAATGGCCCCAAAATGCCCGGCCGGGCACGGGGTCTCTCCCTGGGATCAGCTCTGCTCCATTCCCATCTTGCAGTTCATTGTCCCAGCCCAGCTTTAGCCCAGGCACTCCCACCCTGCTTGTTTTTCTCTCTCCAGCCCACGGGGTTTGTGCTCCTGGGCTGGGATTGGGATCATTTGTCCTTGGTGCCCAGCTGGAGCAGGAATTGTTTTGTCTCCCTGCTCTGTGCACAGAGCTCACCATCCCATAATATGAACCCAGACCCACACACTAAAGCAGCACAGAATGTGAAAAACAGAAAATCCAAACCTGAGGCATCAGGAAGGGACCACAAGGATCATCCAGCCCAGCTCCTGGCCCTGCACAGACACCCAACAATCCCACCTGTTCCTGGAGCCTTTTCCGAACGCTCCTGGAGCTCTGGCAGGTTTGTGGATTAGGCCTCCCCTTGTCTCCTCCAATTGATTTGGGTCCTTCTGGATTTCCCTGAATCATCCTGCTCTCTCCTTCCTCATTCCCTCTTGGAGGAGCACCTCCTTTTGGAACCACCTGATGGGTCAGCACTTTTCCCTGTTTAGAGAATCCCAGAATTATTTCATTTGGAAAAGCCCTCCCAGCCCAGGGAGTCCCAGCTGTGCCCAGTGCCCACCCTGTCCCCAGAGCTCTCAGTGCCACCTCCAGGTGACACCTGCAGGGATGGGCACTGCAACCCTCCCTGGGCAGTGCCAAGGCCTGAGCCCCCTTTCCATGGGGAAATTCCTGCTGGGCCCACCCTGAGCTGCCCTGAGGTTTAAAGGGTTGATCCCCCAATTCTCTGGACTCACTAAAATCCCTTTGCCAGACGGAAGCAGGACTGAGGTGTTTTGTGGGATAAACCATATCCTGCCTCATCCTTCCCAGAGAAGTGGGATCGACACAAAGGGGATGGCAGGAGAAGCAGAAATAACAGGATTATTAAAATTCCAAGGTG
The DNA here is from genome assembly GCF_022539315.1 of Serinus canaria. Taxonomy (NCBI): domain Eukaryota; kingdom Metazoa; phylum Chordata; class Aves; order Passeriformes; family Fringillidae; genus Serinus; species Serinus canaria. The sequence goes on along the minus strand of NC_066319.1, from coordinate 61,196,461 downwards.
AAAATTTCATCTTTTATTTCCTGAAAAAAAAAAACCAAACCAAACCAAAACAAAACCAGAAGCATTAGGACATTGTGAGACCACAGAGATAATGGAGAATACCCTTATTAAACACAGGGATTTATGGAAGACCACAGCATGGAGCACAGCTCAAACCACATTCCGAGCCAATCCCAGAGATGTGTGGAATCATGGAATGAATCAGGGGCCTGGGCTGGGCAGCAGTGCACAAGGAAAGAAGGCAAAGGGGATCCTGGCTGCTCCCTGGAGTGCCTGGAGCTGGAGCAGTGCCCAGGGAGCTGGGACAGGAGTCAGCAGAAGGAGGGACCCTCACTAGCCCAGAGCTGACCGGGCATTCCCGGGGCTGCTCTCCAGAGAAAAATGTCAGGGAAAAACCTGTGCTTGGAATAAACAGCAATTCCCAGCCTGTAGGAAGGGGCTGGGCTCAGAGCAGGGTCCTGGCAGCCTCTCAGTGACAGAATTTGCACTTCGTTGCTGACTCCCTGGCACGTTATTGACTCCATTTAACCCCCAGCTCTCAAAGGGAAAAATGGGTGGAATAATTCTCTTTTTTCCCCAGATTCTGTGCTATCCACTGGGCTTGACAGGATTGAGTGCAATAAATGGTTTTCCTTTTTCCCTTGTGCTGGGCACATGGAGAAATTCCTTGTCTCAGGTGATAAATAATTGTCAGGTTTGTTTTTCCCTTGCCTGGCCATTGGTGTGGAATCATTTTAGGGTGACAGGCATGGTCCTGTCTCACTGCCAGCAGCACACAGAGCTCCCTGGGATGCAGAGGCTCTGTTGGGAATCCCTCTGGGATAAATCCCCTGGAATTTGAGCATGGATCAGCCTGGTCATTGGGGTGCAATGCAATTATTGCTGATAGGGAAGGAATTTATCCCGGAATTTATTCCAGCCCAACTGTACAACCTGGGGACAAGGGAAGGGGAGCTGCAGGAGGAGAATTGCTGCAGGTGATTCCCAAAAAAATGGTATCAGGAGGAATGGAAGTGGAAACTTCCTGGAAGGGAGCTGGTTAAGGGAAGTCTGGAATCTCCCAGGATATTGGAGGTTGTGTCCAGATCACTGCCTGGAATTACTGGAATTATTCCACAGGTTTGTGTTGTGCATTTGGCTCCTCACTTTCCATGGACATTTGGAGCACAAAACCCTTTTTATGGAATTCTTCCACCCTTGAAGGCTGCAAAGGCTTCTCTGTCTTCCCTATTCCCAGTGAGGGGGTCCCTGGTGGTGGCAGATCTTGGAAAAATCATTGAAACATGGAATGGTTTGGTGTGGAAGGGACCTTAAATTCATCTCACCCCACCCTTTTCCATGGGCCCTCCCTTCTCCTCCATCCCAGGTTGCTCCAAGCCCCATTTAGAGACAAGCAACATTCCCAACCCCTCCCCAAGCATGAACCCAAAACGCTGCTGATTTTAAAGCTTCTTTATGGAAAATGTGAATAAACAACTTGAAATCGGAGCTTTGCTCATTTTATTTCTTCCACGGGAACCAGGATTTTAGGATCAACAGAAAAATGAAGGGTGAAGACAGCAGAGTTCCATAGGTGATGAGTACCCCTGGAATTCCAGGAATTCCTCAGTAAATTGAGTTTCTGGCACTGTGTGGGAGCTCAGCCCATCCCTCCTGATGTCCAGAGCTACCCAGAGAACCCTTGGGGGGCTCGGGAGCCTTGGAATGTTGCCAGAAGCACTTGGTGGATGGATTTTGATCCATCTAGGGATGTGCCACCTGTGTATGAGGAGATGGAACCTGTGGGAATCACTGGGGTGTGAATGGTGAAGGGAAGACAAAATTATAGGGTAAATCCCAGATTTTGGGGTTTGGGTACAGGGGGGTTGTGGAGACAAGATGGAGGAAACAAAGCGTGTCACAAGGCTCTTCTTTCTTCTTCTTGTCATCCATCTCCTGCTGTGGTGTTGGCACCTGGGGATTGCTCTGGGGTGAGGGTGCACTGGGTGACGAGGGTGACAGGTATTGGGGATAAAAGGTAAATCTGATATTTGTAGTTTTTGTTATAAAAGATGTGCCCGCCTTGGGGGTGGCCAGAGTGCCTTTGGCTGCCATGCTGGTCAGATCCAGGTCGGGCAGAGAAGGGACTTTGTAGATAAGAAACAATAAACAATTCTGAAGACCAAAAAACCCAGAGTCCAGACTTTTGAGGCCCAGCGTGCCAGAACCATCCTAAGTGTGTGTGGGGACAGAGACAAACAGCCCAACCCCACAGCACTGCCTCCTCCCCGAGATGCACATCAAGGACAGAATGAGGGCAGTGTAAAGATGTGGGTGAATCATGGAATTATCGAGGCTGGAAACACCCTCCATGATGGAGTCCAACCCCAGGTGCCACATCCACAGGGATTCAAATCCCCCCAGGTATGGGGCTCCACCCCTGCCCTGGGCAGATGGGCCAGGGTTGGACAGCCCTTTCCATGCAAGAATTCTCCATCATATCCAAATGAAACCCCCCCTGGCCCAGCCTGAGGCCGTTCCCTCTCCTCCTGTCCCTGTTCCCTGGGAGCAGAGCCCGACCCTACCTCTGTCCCCTCCTGGCAGGAGCTGGGACATTCCTTATTCCCATTTTCCCAACCTCCCTGTTCCTCAAACAGATCCATTTATGATCTCCAAGACCTTCTAGAACCATCAGCGCTGTTCTGTGAGCGCTTTCAGCCTGGTACAAACACCGGGCTGCCTTTCATCATGGAAAATGTCTCATCTTTCTCTGCTGAGTGCCATTTTTATCTCCCTCAATGTTTTATTTTGCAGCCTGGGCTGTTGCAGAACAGCTGCTCAATTATTTCCTGCTGTCAGCAGCGATGTGAGGGGATTCAGGAACTGGACATAAAACAAAATCTGGACAATGCAGGACTTGGCTCATTTGTGTAGAGCTCGCTGAGAACCAGCCCCAGCTGCACTGAGCTGTTAATTTAAGTTATTTTAATGAGGAGAGGGAAGAAAGGACCTGAGGTGCAGCATAAATGTGGGGAAAAAACCTCCTCCAGGTGATGCCAACGTTTGGTGGCCGCAGAGCTTCCGCCTGGAGCTTCTCCCTGTGCTGGTCACGGCCTCAGCTGGCTCTGATTTGGCAATTTTGTTTGGCTTTTAGCTCGTTGCCTTCCAAATCCCACATAAATTCCTGTGAGAAGGCCACCAGGATGGGCTGGGACAGGGGACAAGAGCAGGGCTGGCTGTGGTGGGATCAGGACCAGCTCCTTGTCATCTCTGCAGTACCAGATTTGCTCTGTTGCTGCTTCTGCACTTCTTTCCACACTTTTTCCAGTGTGCTCTTATCAGTCAGGAGCTAAAAAGGCTGTTAGGAATGAAAATGAGAACAGAATTTGATTATCTTCCATAGTTTCCCACATGGAATTTGTCAGGAGCTTGCAAAAAGCTCCTGAGCCAGGAAAGTCCTGAATTTAAAAAATTCTGATGTGCTGCTTGTGTTTTTCAGCTGCTCTGGACACAAAGATCTTCCCAAAAGGGCTTAAAAACATAAAGCCACTTAAAAACCCTCTTTAAAATAGAAATAAGCAAACTTTAAATCAATTTTCATTTCAATTTTTGCAGTTTCCATCCATAGAAGTTTAACTGGGGATCAATGGGGTTTAATTGGCTCCTGCTCACCTCGGAGCTTCTGTTCCAGGCAGGCAGAAGGATTTGTAAAAACTCAAATTCTCCAAGGTGGAACCTGTTCCTGACTCCTCTGAAGAGGCTCGTGGGTGGTGAGAGGTGAAAAAGGAGGAATTTGGTTGTGTTTTGCTGCTGGGGTGTCCATGAACCAGGAATTTTTGGGACAAATACCCATCTTTGTGCAGGATGTGTCCCAGATCCTTCTGCAGGGAAGTACAAAGCATTGGCTGGACTTGGAGCAGGGAATTAAAGATCAGAGGAGGAAGGAAGTTCTTCACTCAGAGGGGCTGGGATGGAATTCCCAGAGCAGCTGGGGCTGCCCCTGGATCCCTGGCAGTGCCCAAGGCCAGGCTGGGCACTGGGACACCCTGGGACAGTGGGAGGTGTCCCTGCCATGGCAGGGGTGGCACTGGGGGGGGTTTAGCCCAGCCCAGCCCATTCCATAATGACCATGGGATGATTTATCTGAGCCACCACTGCCACATTTCTGGCTCCAGTTCCCCCAAAATCACACACATCCAACCTCCTTCCTAAGGAGACACCTCAGATTTCACCTGTTCAGGGATTATAAAGGAAAAATACTCAGTGTTCATAAAAACATTTCCAACTGCACCTCCCTGAGCCCCAAGTTCCCAAATGAATCCTGCCCTTATCCCAGGGGGATAAATCAGACACAGGCCACAAAGGGAACTCCAATTTCTGGGAGACTGATCCTCATCTCAAACACTAAAACAGCAAAAGGTTTTTCCCTCTCTGCATAAAAGAAGATTTAAAATGTATTAAATAAAGATTTTTCAGAAAGCAGGGATGGATGGGAGATTGGGAACTGGGAATTCCTGGCTGGGCTGGAATTGCCAGAGCAGCTGGGGCTGCCCCTGGATCCCTGGCAGTGCCCAAGGCCAGGCTGGACACTGGGACACCCTGGGACAGTGGGAGGTGTCCCTGCCAGGGCAGGGGTGGCACTGGGTGGGGTTTGAGGTCCTTCCCAACCCAAACCATTCCAGGGTCCTGTGCCATCAAACCCAGGATCAGATCAGCACCCCCTGACCGTCTCTTTTAAACTGGAAATTCCATTTTTTTACTTAATTTGCAGAGATGATGAATTCAACCTTTTCTGTGCTGCTCCTTTTTGGGGATGGTTCTGTGCAGGGCCAGGAGCTGGGCTCGAGGACCCCCAAGGGTCCCTTCCAGCTCAGCTCATTCTGGGATTCTGAATGGAAATTGGGATTTTTGGAATGCAAGAAAGGCCATGCAGGGGCACAGGTGGGATTTGGGGCTTCCTCTCATGGCTTGGCCCCACCCCAGGAGCTGCTCAGGCTGAATTCTGGGACTTTGTGGGATCTCAAAGCAGAAAACTGTGAGAAATTCCCGATTCCAAACCCAAACCAGGATCCCAAAGATTTTCTTGGGGAGGAGCTGCAGCCAAAGGTGAGGCTTTGGTTTCTCTAAATTTACCTTGAGCCCCCAGAGGTGCCCTGAATTTCAACTCTGCTCCCAAAAATCTCCCAAGGCTTCATCAGATGAGGGTTTATTGCTCTTGGCTCGTGTTCCCACCAAGACATGCAGGATGGATGGGAATTTCTGCATCTCCCAGCCCCACAGGAATATTTTTACCCCAGAATTTCCCTGACACCCCTCGTTTCTCTCCATGAAGAATAACATCTCCAGCCTGGAACATTAAAAATTAAAATCCATTAGCTCAAGCACCCATTAAATTACCAATATTTCCTCTGCCTGAATTAGTGATTATTGGGATTTTTGTGGGGAACCAGCAGCTTTTCCACTCCCTGTCCATGCAGTTCCATCACAATCCAGTTTTTGTGCCCCATTTGTCACCATGGGAACAGCTCTGAGATCCCATACCCGGGCTGTGGCATTAATGAATAAATAAGGTGGAAAGAGCACTGATGACAAAAAAAAAAAAAAAAAAGAAACATTGAAAAGCTCTGCAATCAGCAGAGATAACAACAGAAAAATGCATGACAGGTAATAAATGAGAAAATTCTCGTCTGGAACACTCGGCTCAGGTTGCTGTGCATGAATCCAAGAGGAATTTTCATGGGGAGAAAAATAGCTGCTGATCAGATCTTCATTTAAAGGCTGAATTCTCATAACATTTACCCAATATCAGCTTCCAAAATCTCCCAAAGGAAAACACAAACCTGGAAATGACCACGAACTGAAATATTTTCTTTTCCCCGCTGCACTTTTCAACACCTAATTCTGTTATTATTATCATTTGATGAAGTGAAAAGAAGCCCAGGAGGAGCCTCAGGCTAAGATGGTTTCTTATCTCAAAGAAGTTTTATTAGGATCAGATTTCTCCTGGCTGGGAATGTGTCCCTGACTGTGGCAGGGGTTGGAACTGGGGGGGGGCTTTAAGGCCCTTTCTGGGATTTCAGGATTCCCTGCTGTGCCTCCAGCCTGGAGCTGCTCCTTCTGCCTGTCATTCCAAAGTCCAGTGTGGGGTTCACAGCAGGGATTCAGCCACTTTTCCCAGCTCTTTTTAGGGATAAAGACTTCAAATCAAAGTTGGAATCTGGAAGTTAGGCGGGATAAACCATAAACCAAAATATCTGGCAGTGATGGCAGCCTCCAACTGATGTCCCTTGGGAAAGGCCAGGGATTTCAGGAGAACACTGAGCTCAGCAATCCCCAAACTCCAAGATGGCAAAGCAGGAACAGGAGAGCAACAGCAGCTTCCAAGATCCTGGAATAGGCACTGAGGGCATGATGGAATTCTGTCTCCCTGAGTTTCATTAACAGTGGGTGTTAATGAGAATCCAGGAGCTCCAGGAAGTCTTTCCATGCTCTGAGGGTTCCTTGATTTTGAGTCTCTTTCTTGGTCTTCCCTGGAGACCTGAAGGTGCCACAAACCCAAAGGAGCAGCTCTGCCATGGTGGCAGCAGAGATCAGCAGAGAATCCCAGAATAATTTGGATTAAAGGGATCTTAAACCCCACCCAGTGCCAGCCCTGCCATGGCAGGGACACCTCCCAGTGTCCCAGGGTGTCCCAGTGCCCAGCCTGGCCTTGGGCACTGCCAGGGATCCAGGGGCAGCCACAGCTGCTCTGGCAATTCCAGCCCAGCCAGGAATTCCCAGTTCCCAATCTCCCATCCATCCCTGCCCTCTGGCACTGGAAGCCATTCCCTGGCTCCTGTCCCTCCATCCCTTGTCCCCAGTCCCTCTCCAGCTCTCCTGGAGCCCCTCCAGGCCCTGCCAGGGGCTCTGAGCTCCCCCTGGATCCTTCTCCTCTCCAACATTTGGAATGTCTCTCTCTCACTATGGCAGGGAAGCAGTGACCTCTCATGGATTTTTACTTTTCCACTATTTTTGGATGAAGAAAGGAACAGGAACGACCTTCAGCTCTTGTAGGGAAGAGCACTTCCCTCAAATATTTAAACACCAAGTGAGTGCTGAATTATCAGTGCTGGACAGAGGGAATTCTGCAATCCACAGGCAATTCTATCCATCAAATATGCAAATATCCATATTTTAGACTTCCCTTTAAAGAATCCAGCCTTGGCCCCTCCTGGGAATCCTATCACTGAGAGAAGAAATGGGACTTTGGTTCCTCTTACTTTACACTTGATTTCTTTTGAAAAACTCTGATCTTTTCCTCCTGAGGGTTCATTGTTCTTGGATTTCTTGTGGATTTTGTTCCCAGCTTCCACAGAGACTCTGCTCTCTGCCAAAGCCTCATTCTGAGCTCCCCTGACAAGTGCCCTTGGATAAAGGAATTGGGGATTTTAACTGGAAAGGCAAATAAAAAATTCATTATTTCACTTCCTAACTCCTTCCTCACCCTCCAATCAATTAATTTCCTCCTCCTTGTCAAGAGGTCCCAAAGAAATCCAGGAATTTTTAATTGCTAGGAATTTTTAATGACTTTAATTTGGTGTAAAAGTCTGTCGGTGATGCAAGGAAAGCCTGGAATTTTCAGGGATTTGGGGTGAGAGGAGCATTCCCATGTCTCAGATATCCTGGCATGGATCTTGGAAAAGTCCCACTCCCTAAATTGCCTGGAAGGGACCAGCTGAGACCTTCTGTCCCTGAACTTTGAGGGCAAAATCTGGCTCTTCCCAATTTTTTTCAGATTAACAAATTAAGAAAAAGGAAACCCACCTTGATTTCTTCCCTATTCCAATTTCACGGCATATTTTTTCCCAAGGAGTCATTTTTTTCCTCACACTTCTAAATTATCTTTCTGGCAGGAATTTTTGCAGGTCCAGTACATCAGAAATCAAAACCTTCCACCCTTCACAGCAGCAGATTCATCCAAATTAAATTTATGTGAAAAAAGGAAGGAATTATTCAGATCGAAATAATAGACTTTAAGTAGAAACCTTGATGCCAAAGATATTTTAGGCTGCAAAACGATTTCTTTTCATTATTTACAGCTGAGCCATGAGTTGGAGTTGCATAAATTTCCCCCAAATATGAGTTTATAGAACATCCATCACAGCAGAAAAGATAAAATCAACTCATTTGACCATTATTAAAATGTGAATTACAAGCAATCCCCTCTCTCTTTTTATTGCAGTTCTTTTGTGTTTCTCAAGCCACACGGAATTTAATAAATCTCCGCGGGACTTAATAAAGAGCAGGAGATTTATGCAGGTGCTGAGATACTCATGGAGCCCCCACTGCCCGTGGAATTGATTTCCATGGATTCCTCACCGCTTTCTGGAGTTGTGGAATTCTCCCATTGCTTCCCAGAGCACGTCCAGGGAATGTTCTGGTTGTGTTGCTGCGGTGTCCAGCAGGTAAATCGTGGAATTACGGAATTGGTTGGGTTGGAGGGGCCTTGAAGCCCATCCAGTCCCACCCCAACCTCCCAGTGCTCCCAGTCCCAGTGCCCAGCCTGGCCTTGGGCACTGCCAGGGATCCAGGGACAGCCACAGCTGCTCTGGGAATTCTGTGCCAGGGCCTGCCCACCCTCCCAAATCAATAAAATGTGATTTGTAGCATGAGAGACACCAAACCTCCTCAAGGAATGGATTGTAAACTGATTCAGTCTTGGTGTGGAACTCCTCAGGACCCTGCAGAGGCTCCAGCAGAAGAGCAGAGCTCCCACTCCCCCTGGTTGTTTAAACCTTGCCAGGAGCTGTGGCTCACCTTGGTGTCACTGCCTGGGGTGGCACTCAGGGCCAGGACCCGGAACTGATTTGTGTATTTGCTCAGCTCCCTCACAACCTGAGGGCAGGAAAGCTGCATTAATGCCCTGAAAGGAGATTATTTCCTTGCACAAACTGCATCACTGAAAATGCCACTAAGTAGGAAAGGCTTAACAAAACACTCCAACAATACTGAATCCCGGAATGGTTTGGGCTGGAAGGGACCTTGAATCCCACCCAGTGCCAGCCCTGCCATGGCAGGGACACCTCCCACTGTCCCAGGGTGTCCCAGTGCCCAGCCTGGCCTTGGCACTGCCAGGGATCCAGGGGCAGCCACAGCTGCTCTGGCAATTCCATCCCAGCCCCTCCCCACCCTCCCAGCCAGGAATTCTTTCCCAATCTCCCATCTAAATCTCCTCTTTTCCAGCAAACGCCATTCCCTGTGTCCTGTCCCTCCATCCCTTGGAAATTCTCTCTCTCCCTCTTCCCTGCAGCTCCTCCAGCCACACTGAGCTCACCCCAAAGCTCCTCCTCTCCAGGTGAACATTCCCAGCTCTCCCAGCCTTTCCTCCCAGCAGAGCTGCTCCATCCCTTGGATCATCCTGGTGCCTCTGGACTCTCTCCAGCAGCTCCAGGTCCTTCCTGGGCTGGGATCCTGGGGCTGGACCCAAACCCAGGAGCTCAGCTGAGACATTTGAGTTCCAGCACTTTGGGGTTTGTGCTCCAGTCCCTGCTCTCCATGGTGACACAGCCCCTGGAATGTCACTTTACTTCCCCATTTTTTTCCAGGAAGAGCCCTGTTATTTCCAAGAATAACCGGGAATTTCCTAAATTGAAAGTGCCCCAATTTCAGCAAGGCACAAGAGCTGCTTTTATATAACAAAGGTGATTCGTGATGATTCACCCCCAGTTCGTCATCCCTTAATTCCTCAGCAATTCCCATGGGAATGTTTGTCCCAAAAGGAAAGAGTTTCTGTCCCAAACCACTTCCAGCAGCTCTGCCTGTGGGGGTGATCCCAACCTGGCACCTCTGGGAACGATCCAGGGATTGCCAGGAATGAAATTTTTTGAGCCTGGAGGCTGATGAGGATCCAAGAGGTCTCCTTTGGTTTTGGAATCCCAATATCTCCTTAAAACAGGGACTTCAGGACAAGCTCTGGGACAGTCCCCGTGCTCCGCTGTCTCCACAGGGGATGGTTCCATGGATACCAAATTTATGGAGCACGTTGGCTGCACACACTGGGAGCTCCAGCCTGGCTCCACTGCCCAGGGCTTTGGCCCTTCTGACCTGGTGTTCACAGAATTCCAGGATCCCTGAGGTTGGAAAAGAGCTCCAAGATCAGAGTCCCAGCTGTGCTCACCCTGTCCCCAGCCCAGAGCTCTGGCTGCCACCTCCAGGAATTCCTGGGGCACCTGCAGGGATGGGCACTCCAAACCTCCCTGGGCAGCCACTTCCATTTTCCCTTGAAACAATTCCTCCTGCAAATATCCAATAATCCCTCAGCACAGACAAAGGCAGAGCTCAGACCTGTCCCTCTCTGCAGGATGGAAAAATCCAACAATTCATTCCCAACATTCAGGAATGGCAGCCCCTAAACAACACAGGCCAGCTGGGGAGACAATTCCTGCTTCCAGAGAGGAACTTTTGTCCTAATCCACATCCCAGGATCAACAAGGCAATGGAAAAACTGGACTGAAACCCAACCTGTGCCAGGGCCTCCCCACCCTCCCAGCCAGGAATTCCTTCCTAAATACACCCTGGACTAAAATCTTTATTCCAAGAAGCTGGAGCAGCTTCCAGTGGAGAATTCCTTTGGGAATACACAAAATTCTTCTGATGGCAGCAAAGAGCTCAGAAGTGACACCACACTTGATCCAAGCGCCATTAACCAGTTTGGAAAGGAAATATCCCGTTATCTCCATGGTTTTTTCCAGATGGATGAAGCCAAGGAAACACCACCAGCACCCTCCCAGGTCCCTCAGGATCTCTGGTTTGCTGTCAGTGTTTTCCTGGGAGTGGGTGTGAATTCAAGGGAAGAACCTGTAAATCCCTTTTTTTTTGGGAATGCCAGTGTGGGATGATGACTTCCCTTCAAAAACCTGGAAAAGTCAAAATCCCAGCCAGGCCAAGGGTGCAGAAGAGCAATTTTTGCTAGGGAAAAATCATAATTTTGGAGTAATATTTTTAGTAGGTGTGTGCCCATCCAGGATTATTTTTGCCCTATTTTTAATTGATGGTCTTGGAGTGCAGGGAAATAAACATTTAGAGGGGAAGGGATATCCAAAGGAATTGCTGAAACTCGGGAAGTTTTTATGGATCCCATCCATGGGCACATCTCTGCTTTGTGGACCTTTCCATTTCAGCCACTGCCCTCTCCTCAGAGCCCAGAAAAATCATGGAAATTATTTCATTATATCCTATTTATTCTTTTAATATATTATAAAAACATTTTATTTGTTATCTCTTTCCCTTCCCCGTCTCTCAATCAAATATTTTAATATCTTATTTTATTTTTTATCTCTTCCCCATCTTGTAATTAAATCCTTCATTTCCATAAAAAAAAATAAAAAAATCCGAGCCATAATCACCACAGCCTGCACCTCAATTATCACAGAACTCTTCTGTTTTTCCCGTTCCCAGCTTTAAAGGTGAAAGGAAAAGCAGGATTGAGAAGAAGGATCCACAAGGTCATTTGTCACCAGCCCTAATTAGCTGGTTCTCCATCCTAACACCTGAAAAACCACTGAAAATTGCTTTGAAATCAGCTTTGTTAAGTAAAATACGAGCTGCAGTGGGGTGAAAGCCACCAAAGCACAAGGGAAAATTCCCTTTTTCATCCTTTCCCTTCCCTTTGCAGCCTTCTCCCTTTGAAAATACTTGGAAAAAAATGCGGGGGGAACTACAAAAAAATAGGGATATTAAAATTAGGCTGACCCTGAGAGCAGGCTGGACATTTGATCCACTGCTAAAATTCAGCTCCCTCCTGATTCCCTGCTTGTGGCAGCTACAAAGGATTGGATTTTTGAGGTTTTGGGTTTCTTTCAAGCATTTCATTCCAGCTGAATGAAAAATTGTTTCTCCGGCACTGAAATTATCTCTGGGAATTTCACCCTTCTCCAGGTATCAAAGATGAGTTTATTGAGATAGTTATTTTCAGGTCATTGAGAACTGAAATGGAAGATTTTGATTTTTATTTTTCATGGGCTCTGCACCATTTCTGCTCCACACAAACCCCAGATTCCCACCAAATTCCCACCAAATTCCCACCAAATTCCCAGGCACATTTTTCCCCTGTTTTCCCTGCAGCAGATCCCATTTTCTCTGCCAGATCCCAGCCCTGCTGGGCACAGCTGGGGAGGGAATCCTGCCTGCCTGGAATGCTGATCCCATCCTCATGGGGGTTTAATTATGTACAAAAAAAAAAAAAAAATCAATTTCTGAAGTCAACTCCATCAAAAACCCTTGCTCTGAACCCAAGATGAGTGAGCAGAATGTGGGGTTTCATTTATGCACAAAAATGACCAAATTTCTGAAGTCAGCTCCACCAAAACCCCTCGCTTTGCACCTGAGATGGGTCAGCAGAATGTGGGGTTTCATTTATGCACAAAAATGACCAAATTTCTGAAGTCAGCTCCACCAAAACCCCTCGCTTTGCACCTGAGATGAGTGAGCAGAACATGGGAGCTGATTTATGTACAGAAATCCCCAAATTTCTGGAGTCATCTCCATCAAAATCCCTTTCTCTGCACCCGAGATGAGTGAGCAGAACATGAGGGTTGATTTATGTACAAAAAATGTGGATTTTTGAAGTCAGCTCCGCCAAATCCTTTGCTTGGCACTTGAGATGGGTGAGCAGAATGTGGGGTTTCATTTATGCACAAAAATGACCAAATTTCTGAAGTCAACTCTATCAAAACCCCTCACTTAGCACCTGAGCTGAGTGAGCAGAATGTGGGGGTCGACTTATGTACAAAAAATGTTGGTTTTTGAAGTCAGCTCCACCAAACCCCTCGCCTTGCACCTGAGATGGGTGAGCAGAACATGGGAGCTGATTTATGTACAAAAACCCCAAATTTCTGAAGTCAACTCCATTAAAATCCCTTTCTTTGCACCTGAGATGAGTGAGCAGAATGAGGGGGTTGATTTATGCACAAAAAATTTCAAATTTCTGAAGTCATCTCTACCAAAACCCTTCGCTCTGAACCTGAGATGGATGAGCAGAATGTGGAGGTTGATTATTCCACAAAAAATCAAATTTCTGAAGTCAGCTCCACCAAAACCCCTCACTCTGAACCCAAGATGAGTGAGCAGAGCATGGGGCCAACTCCTTGGCTGAGATTCCTTGAGAAAACTCCAGGCATAAATAACCAAAATTAAGGAAATTTGGGAAGTTTTAGGGCAGAAAAGCTCTGGGTTGTCACCTCTGGACCAGCCAAAGCCCTGTGGCTCCTTGTACTGACTCCAAGCCTGGAATCCATCCTGGAGACTCCCTAAATTCCAGGTTGGTTTTATCCAAGCTCTGCCTAAGGACCACTCGACCACTCATCCCCATCCTCCAGCTCCTGGTGCTCCAGCTGAAGGAACTTTTCCAGGGATCTGCCTGGGATTGGGTGAGGGAGACAGATGGACACCAATCAGGGATGGAGCCAAGAGCTGGCTTGGGATTCCTTGGGAATTCCTTGGGAATTCCTGCCTTGTTGAGGCTTTCCTCAGGATCTCCTCATCTCCACAGAGAGACCCCTTGGTGCTCCCCAGCCCTCACTCCCAGCCTGTTATCCCTGGAGCTGGGAGGATCCCAGGCTGGGAATTCCTGGGATTGGCTCCCGTGTGCTGAATCCCTGTGAAAAATGAACTTCCAAATAAAGAAGGAATGCAATCCCATAAATCCGAGGGGGATCTGCTCCACACGTGCTTTGGTTGTGGGATCACCAGCACAGCCCCAGAGCTCCACTTCCAAGGAAAAACAGCCAAAAAAGGATGAGCAGGGAGGAAGAAGCATCCAAAGGGCTTTTCCAGCTCGGTGCTGAGTGATCAGGGAATCAGCAAGGTTGGAAAAGTCCTCCAGGATCACCAAATCCAACCTTGGACCAATCCCACCTCTGATCCACATTGGGAGGTGCCACATCCGCTCATTTTTTGGGCTGTTCAGGATAATTCCTGTATTATTTCCCTCATTCCGTTTTCTCCGATTTGATTTTAGACCCGGTCTAAGGTTGAGCAATAAAGTTGAGTCCAGTGTACCCAGAATTAAACTGGGCTTGGACTGGGGTGTCTTTGGGGTTTAATTCCAATGAAACCTCTTCCCATTTTCCCAAGGTCTGTAGTTATCCCAGCACAGCAGCACTGGAATAATTCCTCACTTTTCCCCAGCAGTGGGAATTACTCTGAAATAAAAATAATCTTCAGCTTGTTCCCATGCTCCCGCTGTTTCCAAGATGGAAACGCCCAGGGAAGCGATTTCCAGTGGCAGAGAACTTTTTAATTAAAATAAAAATATTGGGTTTGGATGCCTGGGGCATCAGCTGAGTGCTGAAACTCGGAGAGGGAAATCTTGGGTTTGGGTTTAGTGACATCTCCAGTGTGGCACAACGTGGTGAAAATATCCCAGAGATCCACCAGGAATTGGGAATTCCCCACTCAATTAAGGCAGAGCACAAATCAGGTTTTTCCAATAAATATTTCCACATTTTAGACTTTTTTAATATTTATATCAGAAGCGCCCAACTTTCAAAGCTCTGTTTTCTTTATTTTTTTGGGGATTTTTTTCCCCCCAGACTTCCTGAGATTTTCCCTGCAGCTACAAAAGTCTCACTTTGGTCTTTTCCCAACATTTTTTGGCTTCCCAGGTGATGTCCCATCCCTGGAAGTGTCCAAGGCCAGGCTGGACAGGGCCGAGCACCCTGGGATAATTGAAGGGGTCCCTGCCATGGCAGGGGTGGAATGTGATGAACTTTAAAGGTTTTCCAACCCAATCCAGTCTGGAATTCCACCATATGGAGTTAAACAGGAAAATAAACAACTGAAGTACTTCTGTTTATTGAAATGTAATTTTCTGTCTATTGAAAGAGATTTTTGGTGGATTCTCTTTAACAGCTTTGCCTGAGCTTCGTTCCAGAGCAAGCAGTTTGTAAATTCCAGGATTTTCTTGGGAAGCACAGCTCCTGCCCTGTGCTGCTTAGGCTGAGTCCAGCTGCTTTTCCAGGACCTGCCTCCTTTCTAAATCAATACCAAAAATGCAAATTTGAAAAAAAAAAACCCAAAAAATCCATATTTTGTACTGAAATATTCCCAGCTTTAGCTTTGTGGAAAAATTCCATGCTCAGGCTGGAAGGTTGGAGGTTGGGCCACTCCCAGGGATCTGAGGGAATACAATTAATCCACGAGCTGAGGGACAGTCCTGGCAGCTCCCAAGGATGGATAACTTTAATTTCCAAGTGTTTGGAGATCTTCATTGGCATTTGGGGAGGCAATAAACCAAACTGTTGAATTTTAATTAGCATTTTCATGCTCTTCAGGGAGGAAATCCATGGATACTTCCAGGGGATTTCAGGCAACATTGGAGGCAAAATTCTGACTCGTTTTTGATGTTCTGCCATTCCTGAAACCACCTCCAAAGCAGAGATTTCCATAAACTTCCCACTGCCAGGAGTTGTTCCAGCAGCCCGAGAGCGGCTCCATTGTCCTCAGAATTGTTTTGTCATTTTACATTCCTGGGAGCTGCTGAGAAGGAAAATGGAATAAATAAAAAGCCCAATTTTCTGGGATGAAACCACAGCTTCAGCTGGGAAAATGATTTTCTTTTTTTTGTTCCCCTGCACATATTAACGTTTGGATAAATAGAGCAGCGTTTTCCTCTGGAATAAATAATTGTGCTAAATGTCCATGTAAATGTTTGAGGTGGGAAAAGACACAATAAATACTGGGAGTCAGAGCGCTCACGGAATGCGGGATTGCTGCTCCTTCCCTGGAAATTGCTTCTCAGGTGAGGAAGAGGGCTGGGAAAAATCCACAAATATTTTAACCACACCTTCACAAACCCTCAGCCAGGTGTTTGTGCCCATGGAAAATTGGAATGGCTCCCTTTAATGGGATGTTGGAAATGTTTACACAGGGTTGAGACATCCAGATTCCTTAACTTGTGGCTTTCCCTCCTTCCATCCTGTTTTATCTTGATATCCTGGTTTTGGCCACCTTGCCCTTGGAAATTGTCCTTTTCCATGTTTCCTGTAGGATCCTTCAGGTCCTGGAAGGTCACACTGAGCTCACCCCAAAGATTTTCCTCTCCAGGTGAATAATCCCAGCTCTCCCAGCCTTTCCCACAGCAGAGCTGCTCCATCCCTCTGCCCTGCCCTGCTCAGATCCCACCTGGAATTCTGCATCCATCCAGCCTCCTATATCCTTAATTGTTCCTAGTTTTTAACCTTCCTGCCCTTGGGAATTGTCTCTCTCCATCTTTCCTGTGGGATCCTTCAGGCACCATCACCCCAAAGCTTCTCCTCTCCAGGTGAACATTCCCAGCTCTCCCAGCAGAGCTGCTCCATCCCTTGGATCATCCTGGAGCCTCCTCTGGGCTCTCTCCAGCAGCTCCAGGTTCTCCCTGTGCTGGGCCCTGTGCCATTCACACTCTCTGGAAAAATCCCTTGGCCCAGGATTGTTCTCCTGGGAAGCTGAGAGGCCTCAGAGAAAAGGAGAACAATTCTGATCTCCTTGGCTTCTCCTGTGCTGTGCCCATGTGGAATGTGTTTGGGGATTGTTCACCCCCAGGGGATTGTTCCAGTGCATTCTGCTGGGAGCTGTTTTCACTCTTTGCCCAGTCAGGGCCAGGCTGTGTCGGGGCTCTGGAGAGAGTCAGGAGTTTGCATTGTTCTCTTTTCAGCCTTCTCTCTGTGCCCTTGCTGCATTCTTTAGTTTAGTACAGCATTCTTTAATATAATATAGATCATAAAATAATAAATGAGCCTCTGAGAGCATGGAGTCAGACTCACCATCCCTGCCCTCGTCGGGGTTGCCTGCATTTACAGCAGGGCCCCAGGGCTGGATGCAGAATTCCAGGGGAAATCTCACCAGAATCCCTGAAATTCTTTAATTCCTCCACTGAAAATTCCTCCACTGAAATCCCTCCCAGCTCCAGCCTCCTCATTCCCACTCCCCATTCCCCAGCTCCCTCACGCTGCTCCCAATAAATCCCACGGAGCTCCAAGGCAGCGTCCACCCCAGAAAAGAACTGGAATTGTGCACCCAGGCTGGAAAATGCTGCTGTGGAGAAATCCCCAGCAGTGGGAGGGAAATGGAAAAAATGGAAAAAAATTCAGGAAGTGGAAATAAGATTAAAAATATCCCAGTGGATTGTGTCCTGTGGAAAGCAGAGTGACTTCCAGCTCATTTTTAGGTCCTGAAAGGAGCTGGGACATCACAAAGAGTGGGAATGATGTTCCTGCTCTCAGGGCTTGTCTGGAAATTCTGGATTTATTTTATATTTGCTATCTCAAGGCAAATATTCCATGGCTGGCTGAGACTTCTCCCTTGGAAAGCTCCTCCCCACCCTCCCAGCCAGGAATTCCCAATTCCCAATCTCCCATCCAGCCCTGCCCTCTGGCACTGGGAGCCATTCCCTGGCTCCTCTCCCTCCACCCATAATCCCAAATTCCTCTCCAGCTCCCCTGGAGCCCCTTTAGACCCTGGAATTAAACTGGAACTTTGGGAATCCTGCCTCTTTTATCCTTAATTAAGGACAGGAGTCACTCTACTTTTCCCAGGACAGAATCCACCAGGATCTTTTTAATCTCATCGCCACTTCCTGAATTTTTTCCATCTGTTTTTCCTCACTAAACCCCCATAGACTCAATTTTGAGCAGTGATGACATCACAGTGATGTCATAATCTCCATTCACATTAAACAATCCCTGATGGATTCTGTGGGAGATCTGGCCTGACATCCTGGACCCTGGAGAGGACCATTCCCAGGAATTTTCGTTAGGATTGACTTGGCTATTTCATGGTTCTGGGGTTTTTTTGTGTCACTGGGAAAAATCCCACTGGAAACTGTTTTTCCAAGCTTGAAATAAACCCCTGAAAATCCAAATTTTGCCAATATTGTTTCTGTAGTTTTCCCCTGGAATATATTCCCCCCATTTCCTTACTCAAATATCTTAGAATTTGAGATCCAAAACCTTGGAAAATCAAAATCTGAGATGATTTTTCCTCTTCCCCATCATTTGCAACGTCAGAGAAAGGAATTCAATCTTGCTCCCTACAATTCCTGACAGGAAGTTGGATCCAGGTGGGAATTGTTCTCCCAGGAACAAGCACCAGCCTTCAACCTCCCAATTATCCCTTAAATTCTTTTCCTTTCATGTTTTCATTTCCTTTTCTGAGAGGCTTCGGACTCAGAGCTTGTCCTGGGCTGTGACAGAATCATCCCTTGGATGTTTTTAGGCTGAGGGAGGGATTTGGATTCCACAGGAAGGCAGAAATACTGGGAATTGTGACATTCTGGGGAAATCCTTGGTCCTTTATTTATGGGACAATTTATGGGATGCTGTGGAGTGGAGGAATTTGTGTTGCTCCAGGCAGCAGCAGGAAACAGCAGGAATTAGGGATTATCCATCATTTGCTATTGATTTGTTCCAGGTCTAATCTGGAGTGATAAGGAAAAGCCAGGAATTCAGATCCTGGCCTTAAGAATCCTAAAAAAACCTGAGGAATTCACAAAACACAGAGGAAAAAAATCCCATTTTGTCTTCTTGTTTCTCCCTTTAACTCCCCCTGCTGAACTCATCACGGCTCTGAATTGAGGGATGCTTTTATCCCTTTCTTTTCCATTTAAAAATTAAATCTCCAGCAAGTAAAAAAAAAGGGGAAAAAAATCAATTTTTTTCATAAAAATCCCATTCGGTCCTGGTTTATTGATGAGCCCTGCAATTCCTGCTGATCCATGGGCCTGTCTCCAGCCCCCGCCTCCTCAGCAGAATAAAAGCAGGAATCTGTCATTGAAACGTTCTGCTGAGTCCCACTGAAAGCTGGCTGGAAAAATCCTTCTCTTGCAGGGATTTTCCTGTGGGAATCAGCACAGGAAAGGGAAGGGCTGAAACACCTCAAGGACACAATCCAAGAAAACCTTTGGAATGTGAACCTTCACTGCCTGATCCGTTTGCTGGATTTGCTGGGAGAGGGATGGGAAGCTCTGGACACTCCCGAGGAGGGAGGGATGAATTTCCTCTTTCCATCCACTGAAATTCCCTCTCTGGCTCTGCTCTGGGAGATGTGCCTGTTCCAGAGCTGATGGAAAGGATTCATGGCCTTCCTGCAGTTCCTGGGAATCTTGGGCTCTCCTCCAAACTGGAGCAGTCTGAGGTCCCTGCTTGGGTCCCACCTTCTAGTGAAGAGAACTTTGGGGTCCCAGCTTTTAGGGAAAAGAACTTGGGGAAACCTCCCCCTGAGCAGGGAATATTCCCAGATCCAGGGCTCATGGATACCATCCCGGGAGCAGCACCTGTGTCCATGACAGAATTCCCAATTTTCCAGCCTGTAACCATCCTCTAAAGCCCCTCAGAGCTGTGCAGGCAGCGAGGAATCTGTCCCCAATCCCTGAGGACAAACCTGGAATGTCAAACCCTGGCTGGGATGTTGGATCACTGCCCAGAGTGGGGCTGTGGTGGAAATTTCCCAGGATTTTAAGTTGGGTTTTTCTGGGAATACACAGAGAACTCTCAGGGAGTTCAGATTCCCAAGCTGTGACCATTCCTTAGGGCCAACAAACTGTCCCTCTTCCAGACTGCAGGGTCAATGCATACCCTTAGTAATATTCTAATTATTTAATTATTTAATGAAATAATTCTATTATTTATTAATAAAAATGATGAATAAAATTATATTTAAAATTATATTTAAATTATATTTCATAAAATTATATTATATATTATATCTATATTATATTCCTTAGAGCCAACAAACTGTCCCTCTTCCAGACTGCAGGGTCATTGCATGCCCTTAGTAATATTTTAATAATTTAATTATTTAATGAAATAATTGTATTATTTCTTAACAAAAATATAAATAAAATTATATTTAAATTATATTTATTAAAATTATATTATATATTATATTTCTATTATATTCCTTAGAGCCAACAAACTGTCCTTCTTCCAGACTGCAGGGTCATTGCATTCCCTTAGTAATATTCTAATAATTTAATGAAATAATTGTATTATTTCTTAATAAAAATATAAATAAAATTATTTTTAAAATTATATTTAAATTATATTTAATAAAATTATATTATATATTATATTTATATTGTATTCCTTAGAGCCAACAAAGTGTCCTTCTTCCAGACTGCAGGGTCATTGCATTCCCTTAGTAATATTTTAATTATTTAATTATTTAATGAAATAATTTTATTATTTATTAATAAAAATTATGAATAAAATTATATTAAATATTAAATATAATTAATAGTTTTATTAAATAATTATTTAATAAAACAATTATTTAATTATCTAACTATAAAATTTAACTAATTATAATTGATGTAAATTTAAATAATTTACCAATAAGCATCAACAACACTGATTTTAATGATACTAATAATTATAAAGAACTCTAATAATTAAAGTGATAGAATGATATTGTAATAGTTATAATAATAATATTATAATGGGTAGATGCTCTAATTCTTAGAATTCTAATAATTCCAAGAACTGACCTGTGCCAAGCTCTTCCCAATACAGATTTCCTATACTCTTTTCCAATGGAATAATTCAGTTTAGAAATCATGGAATCATTAAGGTTGGAAAAGACTGGGCAGGGACACCTCCCACTGTCCCAGGGTGTCCCAGTGTCCAGCCTGGCCTTGGGCACTGCCAGGGATCCAGGGGCAGCCACAGCTGCTCTGGCAATTCCAGCCCAGCCAGGAATTCCCAGTTCCCAATCTCCCATCCATCCCTGCCCTCTGGCACTGGGAGCCATTCCCTGGCTCCTGTCCCTCCATCCCTTGTCCCCAGTCCCTCTCCAGCTCTCCTGGAGCCCCTCCAGGCCCTGCCAGGGGCTCTGAGCTCTCCCTGGAGCCTTCTCCTGCATTCCCAGCTCTCCCAGCCTGGCTCCAGCCCTTGGATCGTCCTGGTGCCTCCTCTGGACTCTCTCCAGCAGCTCCAGGTCCTTCCTGTGCTGGAATAGCCTGAAAATAACTTGTCCTAAAAAGAAAATATTTTCCAGTGCAATCCAGAGTCATCCCAAGGCATCATCGGAGAAGACACATTGGAAAAAAGCAGGGAATGTCCTGTGATGATCTGGGATGGCCCTGCTGGAGCAGCCAGCTGGGACCAGATCATCCCCTGGGATCCCTTCCAAACTCAACCATCCCATGAATTCTCCTGCCATGATTTCACCACGAGGCACCAGGATCCCTCTCTCCAGCTCTTCTCCCAGGAGGATCCATCTCATCCACAAGAGCAGGTTGGAAATGAGGTTTTCCACCTCATCCTTCCCAGTCTGATCAGAAGTGGTGAGGAAAACCTGGATGAAGCTCCCAACAGAGAGATTTCCCAGGAAACTCAGGCACGGAACGATGGAGGCAGAGCCACAACACAGACCTGAGCTGCAGAGCTCCTTCATGGGGGATTTGGGTCTCTCTGGGCACAGCGTGGCCCTGTTGGGTCTCCAAGTCTGGGCCATCCATGGGAAAAAATTCCACCTGTGAGGAATAATCAGGTCAGGAAAAAATCCTGGTCCAACATTTAATGGCCTTCCCGTGAAGAAATTCCTCCTGGTGTCCAACCTGGACTTCCCCTGGCACAGACTGAGGCCATTCCCTCTTTCCCTGTTTAAAAACCCACCCAGAAAAGTCCTCCCTAGGCAGGGCCTGGTGTCAGAGGTCTCTAAAAGCCACATTCCCACTGGGAATGCATCACAAGTTCCCTGACAACATCCCTGCCTTCATCCACCGCAAATAAAAATCCCTGCCTGGTTACTCAGGTGAAAAATAAACTTCTGCTGGGAGGCAGAGGAGAAATTCCCACTCTGAAGTGCAGATTAAACTCCCCAATCACCTGGATCAGAGCTGGAATGTCACAGCCCATTAAACCCCATTGGGAATCCCCATCTCCTGGCTGGAAGGACACGGAAATCTTTCATTCCTTGCAGGAGGAGAGGCTGTTCCGTGGCTGCCTGGGCAGGAATTGAGGAGCTGCCCCTGTGCCAGGCTGGCCCAGACAATCCCGATTAGTTCCACCTGGCCAAAAATTCCTGCCTGACCTGCAAATCTGCCAAAGCACCCGGGAAATGGGAACAAGAGAGCCTGGCAGGGATCCCAGAGGAGCAGCAGCAAGGAGAGCCCGAACAGCCGCCCCATCCGGAGGGAAATTCCTGCTGCCTCAGCTTTTCCCAGGCAAATCCAGGCAGGAGGGGTTGAGGCAGCTGTGTCTGGAGGGGAATTCCTTCCTGGCACCTGCAAGCAATTCCCTGGAGCCAGGAGATTGGATCCTGATGAGAGATTCCATATTTTCAGAGATGTTTAGGGTAAAGAAGGCTGTGAGCTCCTGTCCTGTCTGTGAAGGGAGGCCACGGAGAGGACAAATCCCAGGTGTAGGAGGATCAGGGAATGGGATGGATTTCAACAGAATCACAGCAGGATTTGGGTTGGATTTGGGATGTGACCCAAGCTGCACCATCCGCCTTAAACATCACAGGATCATGGAATGGTTTGGATGGAAGGGACCCTAAAATCCCATCCCACCCCTGCCATGGGCAGGGACACCTCCCGCTGTCCCAGGCTGCTCCAAGCCCATCCAGCCTGGCCTTGGGCAATTCCAGGATCCAGAGGCAGCCACAGCTGCTCTGGGCACCCTGTGCCAGGGCCTGCCCACCCTCCCAGCCAGGAATTCCTTCCCAATGTCCCATCCATCCCTGCTCCCACACATTCCCTGTGCTCTTTCCCTCCATCTCTTGGAAATCCTCTCTCCATCTTTCCTGCAGCTCCTTCAGGCCCTCCAAGGCCACCCCTGGGTGACCCCAAACCTTCTCCTCTCCAGGGGAACATTCCCACCTCTCCAGCAGAGCTGCTCCATCCCATGGATCATCCTGGTTCTCCTCAGGGCTCTCCCCAGCACCTCCAGGTGCTCCCTGTGCCGGGCCCAGGGCTGGAGCCAGGATTCCAGCTGGGATCTCACCTGAGGGGGCAGAGGAGCAGAGCCCCAATCCCTTCCTGCTGGGCTCAGCCCTGGCTCGGGGGGCTCTGGGCTGGGGCAGGTCCAGCTCTCACCCCAGCACCCCCAAATCCCTTCCCAGCTGCTCATCCCAGCCTGGAGTGATCCCAGGATCCCAACATTCCTTCCAGGCTGGTCTTCCCATTCCCTTGGGGATTGTCACTGATGGTCTTCTGCAACTTCCCCTCGTTCTGTCAGCCTTGGAGAGACCCTTCCAAGGGCTTGATAATGTCCTTTCCAAGGATTAATAATGTCACTTCCCAAGTTTTAAAATGCCCCTTCCATGGGGTCAATAATGTCACCTCCAAGGGGTAAAAATGTCCCTTCCAAGGGGTTGGTAACATCCCTTCCAGGGGGTAAAAATGGCCCTTCCAAGGGTTAAAAATGTCCCATCCAGGGGTTAAAAATGTCCCTTCCAAGGGTCAATTGTGCCTCTTCCAAAGCGTTAAAAATGGCCCTTCCAAGGGAGTAAAAATATCCCTTCCAGGGGTAAAAATGTCCCTTCCAAGGGTTGGTAACATCCCTTCCAGAGGGTAAAACTGTCCCTTCCAAGGGTTAAAAATGTCCCTTCCAAGGGGTTAAAAATGTCCCTTCCAAGGGAGTAAAAATATCCCTTCCAGGGGTAAAAATGTCCCTTCCAAGGGTCAATTGTTCCTCTTCCAAAGGGTTAAAAATGTCCCTTCCAAAGGGTTAAAAATGTCCCTTCCAGGGGTAAAAATGTCCTTTCCAAGGGGTTGGTAACATCCCTTCCAGGGGTTAAAAATGTCCCTTCCAAGGGTCAATTGTGCCTCTTCCAAAGGGTTAAAAATGTCCCTTCCAAGGGGTTGGTAAATCCCTTCCAAGGGGGTAAAACTGTCCCTTCCAAGGGGGTAAAACTGTCCCTTCCAAGGGGTTGGTAAATTCCTTCCAAGGGTTAAAAATGTCCCTTCCAAGGGTTAAAAATGTCTCTTCCAAGGGTTAAAAATGTCCCTTTCAAGGGTCAATTGTGCCTCTTCCAAAGGGTTAAAAATATCCCTTCCAAGGTGTTGGTAACATCCCTTCCAGGGGTTAAAAATGTCCCTTCCAAGGGGGTAAAAATGTCCCTTCCAAGGGTCAATTGTGCCTCTTCCAAGGGGTTAAAAACGTCCCTTCCAGAGGTTGATAATATCACTTCCAGGGATTAAAACTGTCCCTTCCAAGGGTAAAACTGTCCCTTCCAAGGGGTTGGTAAATCCCTCCCAAGGGGGTAAAACTGTCCCTTCCAGTGGTTAATAATGTCCTTTCCAAGGGGACAATCATGCCCTGAGCCTTCTTTCTCCTCAGAGAAAATGGAGAACGAGACAAACCCAAATCCTTTCTTTTTTGCTACAATGGAGAAAATATTCCCAAACTTGCTCCTAAATCATCTTCCTTGCTAATGGGTGATGATTGCAGGCCCAGAGAGAGCCCAGCTGGGGCTTAAACAGCCTCTAAAGCTCTTCCTAATTGGAATTATGGGTCCTGCTGCTCACCCAGCAAGAGTTCTCTCCCTGCTGATCCCATTCCCTGCTGGCTTGGAACACACAGGAATACTGATATGGAGCTAAAGCTGGGGGATTGACCACTCCAGAGATAAGAAAGCCTCTGATTTGATTGAAAAAGAAATCAAGAGCCGGCTTTAATTAAAAAGATTTATTTCTCAGGACACCTGATGGAAAGAGCAGGCTGGCATTTCCCATTGGATTCAGTCTGGGGAACATCTGGGACAGCTTCATGTGGGAAACATGGATCCTGGGGAGTTGGCTCAATATTGGGAATAATGAGGCTGCCTGAGGGGAGCTCAGGATGCAAATTTGGGAACAACAGTGCTGTGAGAAGGATGGCAGAGCTCGGTGGGACACGGGGCTGCCAGGGGGGGGGCAGCAGCTCCCAGCAGGATCTTCCACTCTGGCTGATAAAATCATCCAGAAAATACAGGGAAATGGAGGATTCTGGGATTTTTACCTTCCTTGTCCAAAGTGGGGTTGTCTCTGTGGGCTGCAGGACCCCAGGTGTCCCAAAGCCATGTGGGAAAGCTGCCAGGGACTGCTTGTGGAAGCAGCATTCCCAGCAAAAAGGGCTTTGGATGCTCAAGGAGCTCTTGTTCCTGCAGGTGTTGACCTTGAAAGGGTTTGAGTGGTGCCATGGCTGCATCCCAGAGCTTAAAATTCCAATCTGGAGCCAATGTAGAGACACTGGGATGATCCAAGGGATGGAGCAGCTCTGCTGGGAGAGCTGGAAATGGTCAGCCTGGAGAGGAGAAACTTTGGGGTGACCTCAGTGGGGCCTGGAAGAGCTCCAGGAGAGCTGGAGAGGGACTGGGGACAAGGGATGGAGGGACAGGAGCCAGGGAATGGCTCCCAGTGCCAGAGGGCAGGGATGGATGGGAGATTGGGAACTGGGAATTCCTGGCTGGGCTGGAATTGCCAGAGCAGCTGTGGCTGCCCCTGGATCCCTGGCAGTGCCCAAGGCCAGGCTGGACACTGGGACACCCTGGGACAGTGGGAGGTGTCCCTGCTCATGGAACTGGATGGGATTTAAGGTCCTTTCAATCCAAACCATTCCATGATTCTATTCCATTCCACTCCATTCCATATTTTATACAGGAAGGTGTCTGCCTGTGGGATTTTCTAGGAAATCAGTCAGGAGAAGCAGCCAGGCCCTGCAGAGGGCCATGGTTTGTGCTGTCCATTGAGGCAAACTTGGGAACAAAAGTTATTCTACAGCTGAGGGATTCCTTCTGGATTGTGGGAAACATGGACAATCATTCCCACACCCATTCCAGACCCTCCCAAATTTCCCAGACCCCTCTCAGTTCCTCCTCTTCAGCCCTGATTTTGTCCCTCCAGGTGCAAAATTTCTTTGAACTCTTCCCATGTCCCTTCCCCGCTCTCCATGCAGATGCCAAAGGCAGAAAATCCCTGGAGCAGGAGCCCTGCCAGGATTCTGGAGCATGGGGTGGCACTGGAGTCATTGGGGTGCCTGATTAGCACCTCATTAGCAGTGTAATTAGCAGTGCCTGATCCTCAGCTCCTGATGGATGCTGGGCGCTGATTCCAGGAGGCTGGAGGCAAAAAAAAAAAAGGGAAAATGATAATAAAATTCCAAGGGATTCTCACCTTTCCATGGCCACTGTTCCTTAATATCCCTCAATTCAGGTATGGCAGGATTGGAGCTTTTGGCATTTTCAGGGCATTCCTTAGAATTCCAGACTGGTTTGGGTTCAAAGGGACGTTAAATCTCATCTGATCTCATGGATCCCATCCCATCCCATGGATCCCATCCCATTCCATCCCATCCCATCCCATCCCATCCCATCCCATCCCATCCCATGGATCCCATCCCATCCCATCCCATCTCATCCCATGGATCCCATCTCATCCCATGGATCCCATCCCATGGATCCCATCCCATCCCATCCCATCCCATCCCATCCCATCCCATCCCATCCCATCCCATCCCATCCCATCCCATCCCATCCCATCCCATGGATCCCATCCCATCCCATTCCATCCCATGGATCCCATCCCATGGATCCCATCCCATCCCATCCCATCCCACCCCTCCACTGTCCCAAGCCCTGTCCAACCTGGCCTGGGACCCTTCCAGAGATCCAGGGGCAAATCCTAAACCATGAGCCCCTTCTCCAAGCATTTTTCCTGCCTGGATTTTTGGTGACCACTAAAAATCCTCCCCACTCAGGAAATATTCCCTACGAACTCACATCCCCTAGGAAGCAGGAAAAAAAATCCCTTATCCAGTGCCTCATTCCCAAAAAAACCCACCCCAGCTCCAAATCGTTCTTTTGATCCCAGCTGCCCTTCCAGCCCCTGGGAAATGGGACACACATCCCAAGGTTTGTTAAAATGAAAGGCCTGAGATCCTGCACAAATCAGGTCCCAGGAGGTTTTGTAATCCTTGTTCCCTGAGGAATTAGGCTGGAAATGTCAAGGATTACTGAACACAGCAAAAGTACAAATTTTTGCTGCATCCCAAAGAAACCGGGATTAAGATCCCTCCTCAAAATGTCATTTTACAGCTATTTTTTATTAATTTTCACCGCATAATTAAGCAATGTGAGAGAAGCATTGTGTTGGGGTGGGATTAGAGGGAACAATGGGGATTAGGAAAGGCCTGGAGCCACTCCAGTAATCCTTTAATCCTTGCAAATACACCCCTGGCCTCCTGGCAGCAAAAAAAAAAAAAATTAAAAAAAAAAAAAAATAAGCAATGTGCCGAGAAAACCTCCAACAGGAATAAAAAATATTCCCTAAGGAGACAAATCTGACAGTCCTGGCAGTGCTGCATCCAGAGAGCAGGAGTATTTTAACTCCACAAAAATAACCAATGGATTAGGAGCAGGAATTGATTCATCCAGGCATTTTTCTGGCCAGGCTCAATCCCAGCTCATTTTATCCCAAATTGGTCCTGGTTCTGCATACAAAGTTCCCAAAAATCTGTTAAAATCTGTCCCAAAGGCAGATTGGATAATTCTGGTTTGGCTTGGAAGTTTTTAGGAAAGCAAGGCCAAAATCTTTTTTTGCTGAGATGTTTGTGTGGCCCAACTTCCACAAATCTTTAGGAAGTGGGTGGGGTGGGAACAGCGAGGTTCAAGTCTTGGGGTGTAAATCCAATTTATTTAACTCCAAGGGACAGAAAAAATTCTGTTTGTTGTAATTGGACGGGGCTTGGAGCAACCTGGGATAGCGGAAGGGGTCCCTGCCCACGGGCAAGCTGAGCTTTAAGGTCTTTCCCCACCCAAACCCTCAGGGATTCTGTGATTCCAGCAGGAATATGGATAACACAGGCTGGGCTCATATCCATGGGATGTGCCCTGGGGTCTCTTCCAGGTCCAGTGTGGAGCCAAAATCCAATTTCCGTGAGGGAAAGTGGAGCAGATCAATGGGATGAAGAAAGATCTCCATCACTGAATATCCCAGGGATAATGGGATAATGGCCTGTGGAATGACTTCAGGCTGCGAGATCCAATGGGATAATGGGACATTTTAGGCTGAAAAATAGGAGATGGGAAAGTTCCTCTTTTTTAAGGTGTAAATTCCAGCGTGTTGCTGTTTGTGACCACCTGTGGAGAACAAGACTCATCTGGGAACTCTTGAGTTTTCCCTCAGGAATCCCTCTGGATGTGTGGTCACACTGACAGGTGTTTTCCCGTTTTTCCTTGTTTCCTGTTTTCTCTGCCCTTTTCCATCACAGAAAAGGCCTCCATGATTTTCCACAGGATGTCACCAATCCAATCAGCAAAATGATGGAGGCATTTTCCATGGTGGGAAATCATGGAGGCATTTCCATGGTGGGAAATCATGGAGGCCATTTCCATGGTGGGAAATCATGGAGGCCATTTCCATGGTGGGAAATCATGGAGGCATTTCCATGGTGAGAAATCATGGAGGCCATTTCCATGGTGGGAAATCATGGAGGCCATTTCCATGGTGGGAAATCATGGAGGCCATTCCCATGGCGGGACATCATGGAGGCCATTCCCATAGTGAGGAATCATGGAGGCATTTTCCATGGTGGGAAATCATGGAGGCATTTTCCATGGTGGGAAATCATGGAGGCATTTTCCATGGTGGGAAATCATGGAGGCCATTTCCATGGTGGGACATCTTGGAGGCCATTCCCATGGTGGGAAATGATGGAGGCCATTTCCATGGTGAGGAATCATGGAGGCATTTCCATGGTGAGGAATCATGGAGGCATTTCCATGGTGGGAAATCATGGAGGCCATTTCCATGGTGGGAAATCATGGAGGCCATTTCCATGGTGGAAATCACGGAGGCCATTTCCATGGTGAGAAATCATGGAGGCATTTTCCATGGTGGGAAATCATGGAGGCCATTCCCATGGTGGGACATCATGGAGGCCATTTCCATAGTGGGAAATCATGGAGGCATTTTCCATGGTGGGAAATCATGGAGGCCATTCCCATGGTGGGACATCATGGAGGCCATTTCCATGGTGAGGAATCATGGAGGCATTTCCATGGTGGGACATCTTGGAGGCCATTTCCATGGTGGGAAATCATGGAGGCCATTTCCATGGTGGGACATCTTGGAGGCCATTCCCATGGTGGAAAGGGGCAGGGAAAACAGGAAACAAGGAAACACGGGAAAACAGCACAAGGAACAAAGTGTGTTTTCATTTCCAAGGTCTCGTTTCACCCGCAGAAAGAATCCTGAAGGGTTCTGGGGGGGTTCGTCCCCACACAGACCAACAGGGACAGTGGCACCTGGGCTGTGCCAGCGCTGGGGTGGCAGCAGGGCTGGTGATTGTCCCCTGAGCTGGCACTGCTGGGGCACCTCCAGTGCTGGGGACAGATTTGGGATCCCCAGGTACAGGATGTGGAGGGGCTGGAGAGTGTGTGGAGAAGGGAAGGGAGCTGGCAAGGGGCTGGAAAATTCCTGAGGAGCTGGGAAGGGGCTGGAGAATTCCTGAGGGAGTTGGGCAGGGGCTGGAGAATTCCTGAGGGAGCTGGGAAGGGGCTGGAGAATTCCTGAGGAGCTGGGAAGGGGCTGGAGAATTCCTGAGGAGCTGGGAAGGGGCTCAGCCTGGAGCAGAGGAGGCTCAGGGGGCCCTTGTGGCTCTGCCCAGCTCCTGCCAGGAGGGGACAGCCGGGGGGGTCGGGCTGTGCTCCAGGGAACAGGGACAGGAGCAGAGGGAACGGCCTCAGGCTGGGCCAGAGGTTTCATTTGTCTGTTATGGAAAATTTCTTCACGGAGAGGGTGGAACCACAGGGCAGGAGTGGAGTCCCCATCCCTGCAGGGATTTAAATCCCTGTGGATGTGGCACTTGAGGGCACGGGGCAGGGGTGGCCTTGGAAGTGCTAGGGAATGGTTGGATTCCATAATCCAGAGGGCTTCTCCAACATAAACAATTCCATGATTTTAAGGTTTAGTTCCAGTAGGAGAGCTGGACAAGACCAGGAATACTCAGGCCATGCCTGCAGCAGAGAATGGATGTCAGCCCTCAAAGTCCTGACAGGCACTCTCCACCCTGGAGCATGTATCCAACAACCAGGAGAAATTTGGGATCACCATGCAGTGATCCAGGCTGTGAGAGCTCCGTGTGTCCATCCCTCTATTCCCACATGGCACAGGAGGAGTTCTGGGGATCGTCCTGCTCTGGGCACACACATCTTCATTTTTGGTCACTTCCCAGGGATTAAATGGGAATTATGGAAGCCAAAGAAAAGGATTTCGACCCTCAACTGCCCATGAAGCTGGAAAAACTCTGCTGGGACCAGTCAAGGGAAGGATTGGCCGCAGTAGGGGAGAGAGTGGCCCAGCCTCTTCCTGCTCTAATTAAGACCTTTCCATACTTAACAAGAAGTGGAAGGATAGGGAAACAGATTCCCACATTTTCACACCTCCCAGGAAGGCAGGGACAGATGGAATGAGGAATATTCCCCCCCCAAACCCCATCCCTCCCCTTCATCCCGGTGGATCCGGGAGCAGAAAACACTGGAAAGGACAGAAAATACTGCTGGCAATGGAAGAGGTACCCAAAAATCCAGAGTGGTTTCTTTTTTCTTTATAAAATGTACATAAAGAACATGAAACCCTTGAGGTAAAAGTG
Source organism: Serinus canaria (assembly GCF_022539315.1). Classification (NCBI taxonomy): domain Eukaryota; kingdom Metazoa; phylum Chordata; class Aves; order Passeriformes; family Fringillidae; genus Serinus; species Serinus canaria. The sequence goes on along the minus strand of NC_066319.1, from coordinate 61,165,892 downwards.
AGAGCAGTTTGGAACTCAACCAGATACAGACCCAACAATGACCCAAAAATCAATCTACAGTGGGGGTGTAGGAAAATAAGAGAGCAAGTTTGGGTTCTGTACAGGAGTGGAGATCGTTAAAATGTCCTGGTAATGCTATTTACATTAAATACATCCAGTTACAGGTATTTATAGGGTATTTACAGACACAAACACCACGTTTGTCCCCTTTGCAGCTGGAGCGTGCAGCAGGTCTGAGCGTTCCTGAGAAGGTGCTGAGGCTCTTCATCCTTGCTCTCAAGAATTTGTGTTTCTCCAACCCCTTCTGTGGTCGTATCCGTCCAAAAATTCCTCAGGTGTGGTTGTTGCAATGATCCCATTTTCCCCTCCCATCTGTGGAAGGTGAAAGTTGCCTGCTCAAATCCTGGATCCCAAGGGATTGGCAGGAATGTTTCTCCAGCTGTAGCCACGACCTTGGCATTGAGCAAAGCTCAAGATTCACTTGTCCAAGCACTCAACATTCCAGTCTCCTTCTCAATGGGAAAATAAAATCGTACAGAGACTGGAAAAGGAAGGAAATCAGTTGTAAATCACTTGTCATAGTCCCTTAAGGTGACATCCAACCTGAGTGTGTCACAGAGGAGCCAGGCAGGAGAGGCACAGATCCATCCATCCCATCCATCCCGACCCATCCAGAGGGAGCACAAATGATCCTATTTAGGTTTCAGTTTCTCCTCGGGAATCTGAGATGGATTTTATCATTGCCAGGTGCTGCTCAGGGCAGCAGGGAATTCCCGTTCCTGGAGGGATTTCAGAGCCCTGTGGATGTGGCACTTGGGGACATGGGCCAGTGGTGGCCTTGGCTGTGCTGGGGCATGGCTGGACTCGATGTCCTTGGAGCTAACTCCCAACCTAAATGATTCCATAGATCCATTACGGTGCTCCCAGTGGGAAATGACGGGTGGATCATGGCTGAACTGGGATGTTTTAGGGAATTTGAGGAGGGGTGCTCGGGGAAGAGGGAATTTCTCCTCAGACCTACGGAGTCCATCGAGTCCTCTGCTGACTCCCTCAGTCTGTTCTCACTTGAGTTTTAAAGTCACACAAAATATCCAAGGCCAGGCTGGATGGGCTTGGAGAAACTGGAATAATGGAAAGTCCCTGCCCATGGAAGGGTGGGACTGGATGGGATTCAAGGTCCCTTCCAACCCAAACCACCCTGGGATTCTGGGATGTGTTGAACACAAGCTCCCCAGTCTGACAGATCCAAAGGAAAACAAAATAGAGCAGAATGTACAATCCCAATTTCCCTGGGTTTGGGTTGATGATCTCTCCTCTCTTTTATCATACAGAGCACAATTCCCTGCCCGCACCAACATTCCCGTGGGATCTGGGGGTGACACAGTCAGGGACAGACGACAGGAAAACTTCTGCACACTGTAAATCCCAGGAATGTGGGATTGCAGGAGCTGCAGGTCCCTAAATTCCTTTGCACAAGGGATAATCCAATGGTTTCATTCCCTCTGTGCTGACTGACACTGGAATCGTGGTGGAGCAGGTAAAAAGGGGAGAACATTCCTGCAGTGCTGCTCATTTTCCATAAAAAAAACCCTGAAATGTAAAAATAACCTTTTTTATAGCTTTTGATAGTTTTATGGGAAAATCCAAGAATTATTCCAGATGGTTCCAAATCTCTTTATTAGCATGGGAGAGGCAGGGAGTGCTTGTAACTCCAAACTGGAGCCTTTTTTTTTTAATGGAAATGCTCCAAAAAGCCATTTTCCTGATGGATCACACACTTCTGGGGGAGGAAGAGAGTTTCAATTACCCTTATATATATGCAAAAAAACCATTCCCAGTGGGTAAACTCTCCCAGAATAAAACCAGGAATGACTCTTCCACTCAGCATGGAAAAAAATCAGATCCTTCTGCCTCAACTTCTCCCTACAGAGGGAATTCACTGCCCTGCCTAGGCAGGAAAAGAGAGAATGAACAAGAAGTTGAAGATTGACTTTGTTTTAAAGTTTGTGGATCCCAATCACCCCAAAACTGATTATTCCATCTCCATGGTGGATGCAGCAGGAATCTGGGATCAGTGGAGCCTGGGGCTTGCAGGGGCTGGAAGATGCAGCTCCATCACTTTAGGAGGAACCAGCAGTTCCTGTCCCAAAATAAAAGGAAATTTCACATTCCCAGGCATTTCTGGCCTTCAAATCCTAACTGTGCATCCATGGTGTCACTGGAATGGGTTTACTCCCTTCTAATCCATGTTTTTATCCCTCCTTTTGTCCCATCCAGGATCCAGGCCAGGCTGGAGAAGAGGTGGGTTGGTAGCACGGTGAGATCCGAGTGTTTCGTGATTTTTTGTGGAATTCAGGTTGTCCAGAGAAGCTGCCCCTGGACCCCTGGAAGTGTCCAAGGCCAGGTTGGACCCTGGGGCTTGGAGCAGCCTGGGACAGTGGGAGGTGTCCCTGCCCCCCCATCCAGGAGTGGCACTGGGTGGGATTTAAGGTCCCTTTCACCCAAACTACTCCATAATTCCACGATTCCATGATTTCACATTCCCTGTGCTTTGCGAAACAAAAAGTGAAGTCCTCCGGTGCCATCCCTGTGCTCCCAGATCAGCCTGAGAAAGAACTGAAAAAACCTGGAAAACTTATCCTGTGCTCCACCCTCCTCTGCTTTGGGAACAGCCAGATAATTCCTGCAGCCAGCCCATCAAACCCAGACACTTTTCCCAACATCCCAGGACTTCATTGCTGCTCAATTCAGTATTTGATGTCCATTTTAAAAATCCATCAAGGACATTTCAAGGTTGGATACCCCAGAACTGAATCAGAGGGGTTTCAAATTCCAGGGAACTGTCAGTTCCATCTGCCTTTGATGGCTGATCCAACATTTTCACATCCATTTTCAGTCCAAAATGTAACGTAAAATAAAAACCAAGAGCAGGAAATTCATGTCTCAATTTGTTCTTCTTGTTCATGGCCTGGAGTAAAATCCCATTTCCTTTTCGGTGCTTTATTTTGGGAATGTAAAAGAAGATAAAACTACTCCTACAATCAACATTTGGAAGAGAAATCCTGCTTTTCTTAGCACCTCCTGCGCCCCAGAGTAAAATGGGAACAGGCATGGGAATACAGTTCCTTTCCCACAAAAACCTGGGATTTTCAGGACACTCAGATTATTCTGCCCTGAAAAAAGACATCTGTGGTCTTTGTCGATCAAAATTCTTTATCAAATATTCCATGGGAGAGAGAGAATGGAAAATCCAAATGGAAAGAGGGAAAGATGGATTTCAGCCTGCAGTTTTAGCTTGGCACCTAAACAATGGAGCAGGATCTCCTGTTCCTTTATCAAAGAGGAATCACAGGGCACTTCCCAAATCCCAACTTCCCACAGAGTTCCCATCATGCCACCACCACCAGCCCTGCAGCCAGAGCTCTGCCTGGGAAGTTCATCTCCAATGGGTATCTAAGGTTCAGTTTGGATTTTCCAGGGAATTCGAGGGAAGCAGGGAAGTATTTTAAAGGCAGTGGAATGCTTCCTGTTTTCCTTTCCTTCCTGGTCTGTGGAAGGTGTCCCTGCCTGTGGGGTTGGAATAGGATGAGATTTAAGGTCCCTTCCCACCAAAATCTTCTGGGATTCTGTGGAAATGACGGACAGACTGTCAGTCTGGCTCCCAGGAGATCCAGCCCTTCCAAGGAGAGTCCTGCCAAAATCACCCATGGAGAAGCATCTTGGATCACCCCTCAGCTCTGTGGCTCTCAGGAGACATCCATGGGAAGATGCACGGCAAGGTTTGGATCCTGGGTTCCAAGACACACCAACCTCCAAAAAAAATCTGCCTTGGGGTGTCACCGTGCCTGACCTGATCCTCCATCCATCCATCTATCCACAGTTCAAATCCAGAGCATCTAATGGGAAATTTGGGGATTTGTGTTAAGGGTGTCAAACACCTCAGTCCATCCAGATTCAAGAGTTACAAATCCCCCAGGCCACCAGACTCAGAATTCCCAACATCTTCCAAACCCCACAGTCCATCCAGACACAGAGCTCCCACTTTCTTCCAGATCCCATGGTCCATCCAGATTTGGAGCTTCCACTTTCTTCCAAACCCTATTCACCATCCAGACTCAGAGTTCCCACCACTTTCCAGACCCCACAGTTCATCAGACTCTGCGTTCCCATTGTCATCTGAACCCCACAGACCATCCAGACTTGGAGCTCCCACAGTCTTCCAAATCCCCCAGTCCATCAGACTCAGAATTCCCACTGACTTCCAAGCCACATAGTCCATTCAAATTTGGAGCTTCCACCATCTTCCAAACCCAACAGGCCACCTGGCTCAGAGTTCCCACCATCTTCCATACCCCAAGGTCCATCAGGATCAGAGCCACTGTTTTCCAAACCCCACAGTCCATCCAAATTCGGAGCTTCCCACTTTCTTTCAAACCCCACGGTCCATCCAGACTTGGAGCTCCCACCACTTCCAAACCCCACGGTCCATCCAGACTTGGAGTTCCCACCATCTTCCAAACCCCACGGTCCATCCAGACTTGGAGTCCCACCACTTCCAAACCCCACGGTCCATCCAGGCTTGGAGCTCCCACCACTTCCAAACCCCACGGTCCATCCAGGCTTGGAGCTCCCACCACTTCCAAACCCCACAGTCCATCCAGGCTTGGAGCTCCCACCACTTCCAAACCCCACGGTCCATCCAGGCTTGGAGCTCCCACCACTTCCAAACCCCACGGTCCATGCAGACTTGGAGTCCCACCACTTCCAAACCCCACAGTCCATCCAGGCTTGGAGCTCCCACCACTTCCAAACCCCATGGTCCATCCAGACTTGGAGTTCCCACCATCTTCCAAACCCCACGGTCCATGCAGACTTGGAGCTTCCCACCATCTTCCAAACCCCACAGTCCATCCAGACTTGGAGCTTCCCACCATCTGCCAAACCCCACGGTCCATCCAGACTTGGAGTTCCCACCATCTTCCAAACCCCACGGTCCATCCAGGCTTGGAGTTCCCACCATCTTCCAAACCCCATGGTCCATACAGGCTTGGAGTTCCCACCATCTTCCAAACCCCACGGTCCATCCAGGCTTGGAGTTCCCACTTTCTTCCAAACGGAGCAAGGTGCTGATAACCCCAAGGTTGTGGGTTCGATCCCTGCAGGGACCATTCAGTTCAGATTTGTACTCGATGATCCCTGCAGGTCCCCTCCAGTCCAGAATATTCCATGATTCCAGGGATGAGCTTTAAGGTCCCTTCCGACCTAAACCATCCTGGGATTCTCTGAAAATGTCCTGACTGGGAGCTCCCACCGTTTTCCAAGCAGAGGAACCTAAAGACACCAAAAATGCCTAAAATCCAGGGAGCCAGGAGCATCCTGGGAATGCTCCAGCCCCCAGGCACCACCAGTTTGGACCAGTACAACTCCAGCTGACCAAGGAAAGCCCTGCCAGCGTCTCAACAAACACACGCACCACGGGGCTGCCTTACCTGGAAAGAGGCTTTATTGAACAGAGCTGGAAAATTATCTCTTCAGTGGAATTACTGAATTTGCACAAACATTTCTCTACAGAATAAAAAAAATCAAGCCTTGTCATTGTTTTACTGCATCTCGTTGTGCTTTTTATACTCATATTTGCAATTATTATACTCATCTTTTGTTTGTTTTCACGTTTGTACTCCAATTATTTGCATATCAGGTTTTGCTTTTAATCCTAGGGTGTCGAGAGAACACAGAATAATAATAATAATAATTATTATAATTATAATAATAATAATACTCTTCTTTAGACAAAAGTCTTTTTTTTTTTTTAAATGAAGTTAAAAGCTGAGCTAATTTAAGGAAAAAGGTCTTCAAATTTCATAACCAACTGGAAGGGAACTTTACAATGCAGTGGAAAACCGGCACGTGTTCGGGTAGCTCGAACCCATTTTGTACAGCTTTTATTTATTTTTTTTTTCCTTGTAAAAGTGGATTATTTTTAATTTTTTTTTTTTATACTTTTTTTCTTGTTTGTTTGTTTTTTTGAATTTCGCTACAATAACAAAATAATCTTTCGCCCTCTGCACCAAGTCTGGCTCCGGGGCAGAGGCAGAGCCCCCTCGGAGCGTCCGGAGCTCCAGATGTCGGGAGCCATCCCAACGGAGGGGGAGAGTAAGAAAATCATCCTGTGTTTCACCACCTTCTGCACCAAGTGTGTGTCTGAACCACCTTTGTTCCTCTGGTTGACCCACTGGAGAACCTGAAACGACGACGACAACGACAACAAGAAGTGCTGCTCCCGTGGGCAGCACCGCCGGGAGCTGTTCCGAATGGATAAGAAGCTGAAAGGCCAAGGCTGTCTGGAAGGTCACACAGCACGGATCTCATCCCAAAGGCTTTCCACAGCAGCTTAGGTCCATCCATCCTTCTCCAGAAGCGGCTCCGTCTCCTTGCCTGCACACCCAGGCTCCAGAGTTTGTTTAGAAAAGACTTTGCACAGCCCACGTTTTCAGCGGTGCAAAGCTTCCGCGTTGAAATCATCGTTATTACATTTATTATCTTTTTTTTTTATTTTTTATATATATATATTTATATATATATATATATATATATATTTTGTTCGGTTTTTTTGTCTTTTTGTTTTTTTTGAAATCAGGCTTGTTTCATTGAAGGCACTTGGTTTCCATGGCAATTTATAAAAGACGGTGGTTTGGTTTCTTCACTTCCGTAGAGCTGATGACTCCGGTGGGGAGGGGAGAGGGATCTTCCAGCGGCCGCGAGCAAACTCCCAGGGAAGCCTGTGACAAATGTAAGCCCAGGTGGCACAGCCTGGGTGGGAATGCATGCAAAAGGAGACAGCACACAGTCACCAAGCAGAGCCGTGAGGAATGAAACGGGAATGTCTGCAAACAGCTCCGATTCCGGGTTGTCCTCAAGGGGAGGTGACAGCCGAAGTAGAAAGGGCCGACATTTGTTTAACTCTACGCTGAAAACCTTCGGGAAGGGAAAATGAACGCCAGCTCTTCACGTACCCTGTTTACAGTGAGGTGTTTCTCTCTCTCTCTGTGTTTGTATTTCCTCTCTCTCTCTCCTTCCTCTTTTTTTTTTTTTTGGCAGGCCATTCGGTTTCCATGGTAACAAGCAAACGATTCATTTGAAACAAAACCAGCCATGACTTTGTGCTTTGACAAGGGTTTCTAGAGCTCTTTGCCGAGAGTTCAACCAGATGATGCTGAATTCATCAGTGACCACAAAAGCACCTGAAGGTCTCTTCCTTACTTGGGCCAGATCTCGGTCTCAAGCTTGGTTCTTAGTGAGTTCCACTCCCGTGATGCCTTTTCAAGTCCCCAGTGCTTTCTTAATCTGCTTTTTTTAAAATTTTTTTAAATTATTTATTTACGTATTTATTTAACTTTCGAGTCAGTCAGTGGAGGAATCTTTGGTAGTTTGTTTGGAAATGTCCATTTTACAAAGACTCTTTCTTCATGCCAGTGCCTGGTGAATCTTTTGTAGCCTCTGCCAGGATAAGGTCACCTCTGATGACTTAAGACAGACATGAGGATGAGGAGTGGGAGAAGTCGTATATGTGCTAATGGCCCGACAGCACCTGATCGTAGATCTGCAAAAAGGGGAGGAAAACAGAATTAAAAAGGCGCCCACACCCCCTTGTCGCCCTGATCTTTTAAGATTTTTTAAGTTTTTTGTTGTCGACATTCTTGTAGAGAACTTTCTCACACACTTCCTGTAAATAACACATTGTTTTGTATTCTTTTATAGAAGAGGAAAAATTTGATAGACTGTTGGTTTTTTCAGTGTCATTGGAGAGGTGGCACTGTCACCCTCCAATCCATTGTCACTTTTAGAAAACCATAAATGTTAGAGCCAGAAAATAAACTTCCCTTTTGCTCCTCACCTTGAGAGCAGCGGTGTGCGCCTGTGTTTTTGTGTTCCATAGCGACACCCCCTCACCTTTACTACAGCGTTCCAAAGTCACCTCCCAGCACGAGGGGACAAGGACAACCCTCACCAATGGGATAGGGCAGGAACTGGGATGAAAATCCACCTGGCTGTGTAGTTACCTCTGTTTTAATGCACACACAGGGTGGGGGGTGAGACAGAGCCCTCAGGGAATCACAGCAGCGATGTCCATGGATTCCACATTTTTTGGGCCCCCTGGACATGGTTTTGTTGTTGTTTTATCTGCCTGAGCGTCTCAAACCCAGCCCAACCTCACCCACCACCTCTGCCTCACACCCATCCAGCACCTGAGCAAAGCATTCCCCAGGACAACATTCCACTCCAAACCTCCCAACTGAACCAAAGCAGGGATTGCTCTGCTGGAAAAGATCCATTTGGGAAGTGGAAAAGCAGGAAGGAATTGTGGGGAAGGGGCGCTTACTGTTGGCCGGTTGGTCTGATTTCATGCACTCTCCTTCCACAATGGACACATCGTCAATAGCAATGTCCCCTTCGATTCCAGGGCCACGGATCCCTTCAAAGATGAGCTGGGAAAAAGGAAGACCAGAGGGTGGTAAATTGAAAACATCCAGCGGAGCAGAGGGGGATAAATAAAAAATGTCCAAAGATCAGATCTTAAAATCGAAACCAGCATGAAAAGAAAGGACTTTTCTTCAAATTAAGACATGCAAGTGTCTAATTTCAGGCTGTGGAAGTAAATTCCGCACCAGGATCTATTTTTCCCCACATGTGGGTTCTCATTAGGTTTAGAAACTTTGATTCCATCTAGGAATGTTTTTTCAGGGGAATTGGGATGAGTTTTATCACAGTGAGAGACACAGTTGAGATTTTACTCCAATTTAAGATGAACTTCAACCTCTGCTGAGTGGATGACTGGGATTTTAAAGTCCTATTGGTACTTTTCTCTCCAATATTCCTTGTCTGAAACCAAACTGCTGGAAGAGGAAATCGTGCCTGGATCTCGAGAGGAAAACCTCTCCTCCCCCAAAATCCAGCCCCTGCTCCTTGGCAGCAGGAACAACACCAATCAGTGGAGTTGAAAGTCCAATTTTTCCTGACAATGGAAAACAATTTCCAGCCTAAAGGGCCCTGTCCAAACACAACAGGCAGCATTTAATTAAAAGCTGCATTTGGCAGTGATTTCGGTGGCCCTCAGAGAGGGGTTGGTCCACACTCAGAACAAATCACAGCACAGGAGTTGGCAGGGCACGGAGCAGAGCCCAGCCTGCAGCTCCCAGGGATGGGCAGGAGGTGCCAATTGAGCAGAATTCCCTATCAGTATCCCGAAAAAAAACCCTATTATGCTTTTGGACAGCTGTTGTTAAAAACACTGCATCAAACTGGAGAATAGGGGGTACAGGAAAGGTCACTCTGCTCCTGATGGAATGGAATTATGATCCTAAAAGGCCAATCCTGAGTGTTTTGAGGGGAGTCAGCTTCTGCCTCATCCCTGGAATGTCCAAGGCCGGACTGGACAGGGCTGGGATATGCCTGGGATATGGAAGGTGTCCGTGCCCACGGCAGGGGTGGAATGAGTTGATTTTTAATCCCTTCCATCCCAAACCAGTGTTGGATTCTCTGACTTTTCCACAGAATTCCAGGCAGATTTTCACCTCCCCCGTGTGCCCCCCCCACCCTGCTCCCTGTCCCTGCCGGGCACTTGGGGTGTCCCAGGACAATCCCACCAGGTGGGAGGTGCAGGAGGGGTTTCAGGGTGTCATCAACACCCCCAAAAGTGGGGAGATGAGAGGGTTCAGTTTGGTGCACGTCGACCTCAAAATGGGGTTAAAATGCTGCTGGAGACTGGGCAAACTGGGGCAAACTGGGACAAACTGGTCTCCTGATATCCCCCCTGTCAGGGACACCTCCAGCCTGAAAACTGGGAATATTCCCTTTGGGAAAGCCCTGAGATCATTCAAACACGGAGATAAATCCCAAAGTAGCTCCACCAGAGATTTGGGATTTGGGATTGGGAATCCTGCAGGGCCAAAGGCTGCAGACCTGGATGTTCCCAGCCCATCCTGCTGGTGCTGGAATTCTCTGGACACAAAGTGACCAAATCTGGGTGGGCTGAGCCCCACAACGAGGGGCTGGCACTGACCCAAACAGGAGGGACCAGGACCTGCTGATCCCAATCCTTGGTGGTAAATCCAGGAATTTTTTTATTTGCATACTGCAATATTTAGATCCTAAATTAGCAATAAATCCAATCCCAGTCCTTCACACCATCACCATGTCCTGCTGCTCAAACCTGAACTAAAATTGACATTTTCTGGAGGACAGAACCAATGTGTTCCTCTCTTTTTGGGGCCCTCTATTTTTGGGGTGTTCATCCTTTAAAAATATTGAATATCTGAGCTGGATTTATGCCCTTTTTGAGATTTAAAGCACTGCAGTCCCCCCAGATCCTCACAACAAAAGCTTTGTTCTATATCACAGGGACTGACAAGGTATAAAATCTTTTACCTCTATAAATTACCCCATAAAAAGTTTTAATTTCCACATCACTGCAGTGTTTTACTGCAAAGATTCACTTCAATTCCCTCTCCTTAAATTCAACTTGGAGCTTTTATATTCCTTCCTACTTACACTCCTAAATGGAAAATAAAATTTGCTGTGATGCAAAAGATGCTAAAAAAAAAAAAAAAAGATAATTTAAGGCTCCAAGAGTTCTGACATTTATTTGTTATATTTGGTCAGAGCTTTACATTTACTTTATGCTGAAACCTTTAAACACAACAATGTAAAAGGTGAAAGACAAGGAGAGGAGCTTCCCTTTGGAATCTCCCTCCTCCACTCCTCTGGATTGCTGCTGCCAAATCTTTTGCATTTCCCTGCCCAAGGGTTTGATTCTTGCCTGATTTTTTCTAAAGCCTTTCCCAGGTCTCCAAAACCCCCTCAAATCCATCTCTTCCTTCCCTTTCCCAGGGCATTTCTTATGTTCAGATATTAAATCCCTTCTCTCTCCTTCACTCTTCAGGATTCTTGGATTTATCCCGACTTCATCAACGAAAAACTCAACCACTCTGAATTTCTGTGCCTGGCCTGGGCTCTGAGAGTTCCTGAGCTCTGCAATTCCTCTTCTCCCCATTCCTGACACTTTGTTCCCATCAAACCTCCCACACTCCCAGCCTGGAGCACCTCCCACTGTCCCAGGGTGTCCCAGTGTCCAGCCTGGCCTTGGGCACTGCCAGGGATCCAGGGGCAGCCCCAGCTGCTCTGGCAATTCCAGCCCAGCCAGGAATTCCCAGTTCCCAATCTCCCATCCATCCCTGCCCTCTGGCACTGGGAGCCATTCCCTGGCTCCTGTCCCTCCATCCCTTGTCCCCAGTCCCTCTCCAGCTCTCCTGGAGCCCCTCCAGTCCCTGCCAGGGGCTCTGAGCTCTCCATGGATCCTTCTCCTCTCCAGGGGAACATTCCCAGCTCTCTCATGTCCCACTGTATTTCACATCTCCTTCTGCCTCAGTTTTCCTCTGATTCCCATCCTTGGAACTGCTCTGCAATCCCACAGACCAAACCATTTCCCTCCTGCCAATGCCTCTCATGGAAATGAAAACAAAGGGTCAGGATCAGGAATTCCATGAAAATGAAGGAAGTGGAACCTGATGCCAATTTTTAGGAGAGCAGTTTGGAATTGCGCTGAAGGAATCTTCCAAGGCCAGGTTGGACACTGGGGCCTGGAGCACCCTGGGATAGGGGGAGCTGTGGAATAGGATAGGAGTGGGATGGGATGGGATAGGATGGGATGGGATGGGATGGGATGGGATGGATGGGATGGGATGGGATGGGATGGGGATGGGATGGGATGGGATGGGGGATGGGATGGGATGGGATGGGATGTGACATGAGATGGGATGGTGGACTGGGATGGGAATTACATGGCGGATGGGATTTGAATGGGATGGGGACTGGAATGGCGATGGTAGGATTGAATGGGCTGGTGGGATGGGCTTATGGGTGGGATGCTGGATGGGATGGATTGATGATGGTGGATGGTGGATTTTGGGATGGGATGCATAAATAGCATTTAATGGGATGGGATTCAAGGTCACTTCAAACCCAAACCAGCCTGTGACATTTTTCCCAAAAATACATTTTCTCCCCTAGGAGAGCTGGAAGTGACAGAGGGCTCAGAGGAGAGCCCTGCACTCAGGGCACGGCTCCTGACTCCCACATTCCCGAGGACATTCCCAGCCTCACCCACAGCAGGACCTGCTGGCAGCAGCTGCTTTTTTGGGAGTGTTCCAGTTCCAACCAGCTCCCAGTGTGCCTGGGAACTGCCCCTAAAGGTCCATCAGCACCTCCCTGTCAACCCCAGCAGGAAATGTGTGAAAAGCCTGTCACAACTCCCTGTGTCTCCTGCTCCCAGATCATTCATTTCCCACAGAAAATCCAGGCATTTCCAGAAACCTCTAACACAGGGGCCCCAAGTCATTTCTCCCAGCGAATAATTTTATATTCCACTTGCTAATCTGAAATCAAAACCTGCTGGAATCACTCCCAGCATCTTTGGGAAGCTGGGAAGTGTTTTGGGTTCAAGCATTCCTGAGCTCTGTGGTGCTCAAGGAAAGCTGCTCTGTCCATGAGCAGCCTCCAGAGCTGGAAATCCCAAAGGAAAGGGTCAATATTCCCAGTCTCCCTCCCAGCCCTGAATTCCCAGTTCCTGGAGGTGCCAGCCTTACCTGGAATGAGGTGGGGGGGTTGATGTTCACCCGGGCTTGGTTCCAGTGCTGTCCCTTATTCCCACTCGAGGACCACAAGGGGTTTTCTATGGCAGTCTGGCCTTTGAGCCTCAGGTAAACGTTCAAACTTCCTGGAAAACAGCAGGAGAACTGGAGTTGGGAAGGCTCTGCCTGGATGCTGCAGCACCCTCCTCACCTGTTCTCCATGGATTTGAGGTGTGGAAGTTTCCTGGCATAAATTCAAAACCTTTTAAATTCGGGAATGCTGGGAAGTGGTGATGGGAACTGCCAGCAGAGGGGAACTGAGCACCCATCCTGCAGCCCAGGCAAGGCATGAAATTTCCAGGGAAAGCAGGCAAGAAGGAATTTTCTGTGGCTTACATCAAGAAATTGGCATTAGACCTCCTTCTCCAGGGCAAAATCAGCAATTTGGTTGTTTTGTGCTGAGTTCTTGCTTGTTAAACCTGCCCAGCTTTCCTCTGCCCATTGCTGAACTCCTGGAGCTCCCCAGAACCTGGCAGATCCATCTCAGGGAGAGACCCGATGCCCTTGGGAATATTTCTGGAGGACAACAACACCCTCTGAGCTCAAAAAAACCTCCAAAATCCCTCCCTGTGCAGGAAAACCCCCAGAGCTGCACCTTTGCCCACAGACATTTTTGCCACCATTGCCAGCGCAGGAATTTTTGACTCCAGGGTCACCTGCAGGCATGGACAGAACCAGAATCTCATGGAGCACCAAAAAATAACAAATTTCATTTCTCTGGATCCATTAATCCACAGGATTTGGGGGTTTTGGTGCTGTTTGCCACCGCGGTTGTCTGCAGGCCTGTGGGGCACTGGGGCCTCTTTGTGCTCTGTAAATTCAGGGTATTTCTCCTAATCCGAGACTTTCAGACAGCCAGATTCCCACAGGAGCAGCGTTTTTTGGGATGCCTGGCACAGCAGATCCCAAAAATTCCAAGGAAGGCTCTCGGATCTGCACCTGCTCAGGAACAGTTCTTATTTCCAGCAAAAGCCAGACTTGGAGCCTTGGAAAACATCAGGCTGGAGGTTTATGGAGGAAATATTCCCCTGATGGCCTTTTCACCAGGGTGGAGAATGGGACTGGAATGGGACTGGAATGGGATTGGAATGGGAATGGAGTGGGACTGGAATGGGACTGGAATGGGACTGGAATGGGACTGGAACGGGACTGGAATGGGATTGGAATGGGACTGGAATGGGACTGGAATGGGATTGGAATGGGATTGGAATGGGACTGGAATGGGACTGGAACGGGACTGGAATGGGATTGGAATGGGATTGGAATGGGATTGGAATGAGACTGGAATGGGATCAGAATGGGATTGGAATGGGACTGGAATGGGATTGGAATGGGATTGGAATGGGATTGGAATGGGACTGGAATGGGATTGGAATGGGATTGGAATGGGACTGGAATGGGATCGGAATGGGATCGGAATGGGATTGGAATGGGACTGGAATGGGTCTGGAATGGGACTGGAATGGGATTGGAATGGGTCTGGAATGGGATCATCCATCTTCTCTGAAGGAGCTGGGAAGGGAGAATCAGGAGCCGCTCTGTGATCCCCCCTGGAATGCAGGGAATGGGCACAAAGGAAATGGGATCTGGAGGGGAAAGTCTGGCTCTGCCTCCACACAAAGCAGGGAAAAGCCTAAACCAGAAAGGGATTGCAAAGGGATTCCTTTAGCCCAGCCCAGGTGTTGGGAACAGGGCTGGGAATGCTGCTCGGCCTCATCCCTCCTCCAATTATTTATATTTATATTTTATTTATTTCATGTTGGTTATATTTATTTATATTTATATTTATATTTATATTTATAGTTATATTTATATTATATTTATGATTTATATTTATATTATAGTTATATGTTATAGTTATCTTATATCTGATATCTTATATCGTATAGTACTTATATCTAGTATCTTATATCTATATTTATTACATTATTTCTATTTATTTCTATTCATTTCTATATTTATACGTGTGGTGGTTTTGGTTTGTTAATTTGAGATTTTTTGGTTAATGTATTAATGAGTGTGGGGGTTTAATTTAATTACTAATTTACTTTCTTTTGCTGTGAGGTGGGATTAGGAGAAAGGCAAAGTAGGTTTAAAACTTTAAAAGGGTATAAAGAAAAATTTATTAATAGCAATTAAAAGGAAGAATAATAAGAATTAGAATAAAACTTTTAGAACACTTTTGGAATACAGAAACATCCTTTGACCCTTGATGTTTGTAATTTGTCCTTCATAACACACCGCAAATAAACGACCAGAATCTGACCACATTTTGCAATTTCTGTATTTTCTCTCATCATGGAGTGGCTGAATCCCTTCCTTCCAATAAAAAACCCAGCACAGAGCCAGGAGAATTCCAACCTGGAGCTGCATCCACCTTCCTGCAGCACAGAGAGAAAAAAAATCCCGACCTGAGTGCTCTTGTCTGCTCTGCTTAAAATCTGAGCTCAGCCTGGGGGCAGGGGGAGCTCGGACTAAGCAAGAGCCAGAACTCTCTGGGAGGATGAGTCTGCCCTTGAAATAGGGATAAAAATACACCAAACCAGGTCACTCTGACATTGGAAAAACTCCTGGCACACTGAGAGCACCCAGAAACCCGAAAAGGGACTTCCAGCAGTCGGATTTTTGTTGTTTGGGCTCTTATATTTCAATTTTTTTTTTTTTTTAATTTTCTGTACCACTGAAAGAAATTAAATGTGGGTGTTGAAAGAGGCAGGACTAAAGACAGACTGGCAGGTACCCTTTGAAAATCCAAATTCCTGCAGAATTTGTGAGAGCAAATTCTCCATGACTTTTCCACATGAAACGCATGAGGAATGCTGCTGCTCCCTGCCTGCTCCTGAATTCCATCAGGAATGCCTGAAACACTCACAGATACTCCTTGAAAATCCCGATTATTTTAGAATGTGGCTTTAGAGCAAATTCTCCATGAATTTTCCATGAGAAACACATGAGGAATGCTGCTGCTCCCTGCCTGCTCCTGAATCCATCAGGAATGCTCAAAACACTCACAGATACTCCTTGAAAATCCATATTCCTGCAGTTTTGGAGCAAATTCTCCATGACTTTTCCAGGTGAAACACCAAAGGAATGCTGCTGCTTCCTGCCTGAATTTAGCCAGGAACACCTAAAACACTCGCAGATACCAAAGGAATGCTGCTGCTCCCTGCCTGATCCCAAATCCATCAGGAACGCCTAAAACACTCACAGATACTCCTGGAAAATCCAGATTACTTTAGAATGTGGCTTTAGAGCAAATTCTCCATGAATTTTCCATGAGAAACACATGAGGAATGCTGCTGCTCCCTGCCTGATCCTGAATCCAGTCAGGAATGCCAAAAATACTCAAACTTACTCCTTGAAAATCTGTATTCCTGCAGCCTGTGAGCAAATTCTCCATGAATTTTCCATGAGAAACACATGAGGAATGCTGCTGCTCCCTGCCTGATCCTGAATCCATCAGGAACGCTAAAACACTCACAGATACTCCTTGAAAAATCCATATTCCTGCAGTTTTAGAGCAAATTCTCCATGACTTTTCCAGGTGAAACACCAAAGGAATGCAGCTGCTCCCTGCTTGATCCTGAATCCAGTCAGGAATGCCAAAAATACTCAAACTTACTCCTTAAAAATCTGTATTCCTGCAGCCTGTGAGCAAATTCTCCATGGCTTTTCCATGGGAAATGCATGAGGAATGTTGCTGCTCCCTGCCTGAATTTAGTCAGGAACAACTAAAACATTCACAGATATCCTTTTAAAATCCACACTCCTGCAGCTTCTGAACAAATTCTCCATGATTTTTCCACATGAAACACATGAGGAATGCTGCTGCTCCCTGCCTGATCCTAAATCCATCAGGAATGCTTAAAACACTCACTGATACTCCCTGAAAATCCAAATTCCTGTGACTTTAGAGCCAATTCTCCATGGCTTTTCCATGGGAAATGCATGACGAATGCTGCTGCTCCCTGCCCAAATCCATCAGGAATGCCTGAAACACTCACAGATACCCCTCGGAAATCCAAATTCCTGTGGCTTTAGAGCCAGTTCTCCATGAGTTTTCCATGGGAAATGCATGAGGAATGCTGCTGCTCCCTGCCTGATCCTGAATCCAGCCAGAAATGCTGAAAAAACTCAGAGATACGCCTTGAAAATCCAAATACCTGTGGCTTTACAGCAATTTTTCCATGACTTTTCCACAAGAAACACCTGAAGAATGCTGCTGCTTCCCGCCTGATCCTGACTCTACTCAGGAATTCCTAAAACATCCCGTTAGAATCAGCACAAATCCTTGTTAAAATCAACTTTTCCCTTGCCAGGCCCTAAAATTCCCATTCAGATCGACGGGATTCCCATGCAATTCCCTGCCCAAACCCCCACTCATGCAGGAAACACTTCCCAGCTGCACGAGGGAAATTCCTCCTTCCAACAAATCCCTGATTAGTGGAAAACGGAATATTTCCACAATTTGGATGCCCTCAAGCACCTCCCTGAGCTCTCAGAGAGACCTGGCGCTCTTCCCATGCTTTTCCTTCAAACAAGAGGAATTTTTTCCAGCTATTTTTCCCAGAGGAATTGGCTTTCTCTCACCTATGTGCTGTCCATACATGTGATAGTAGAAGCTGAAGCAGTAGGCCGTGTTGGTGGCTCCGTAGGGATTTTTGGGAGCGACGCTGAAAACGGGACTGACGAGTCGAGCCTTCTCCCCCTCCAGCCGGGGCCGGGACGTCTCGATGTACATGTAAAAACCTGGAAAATCCAAAGGGAAACCAGTGGGATGAGGCCCTCAACCACTGGGATGTCTGGATGTACATGTAAAAACCTGGAAAATCCAAAGGGAAACCAGTGGGATAAGGTCTTCAGTGCCCGGGATGTCTGGATGTACATGTAAAAACCTGGAAAATCCAAAGGGAAACCATTGGGATAAGGCCTTCAGTGCCTGGGATGTCTGGATGTACATGTAAAAACCTGGAAAATCCAAAGGGAAACCAGTGGGATGAGGCCCTCAGCACTCTACACAGATGGAAATCCTTAGCATGAGGCCCTCAACACCTGGGATGTGTTGATGGAAAACCCTGGAAAAATCCAAAGGGAAACCATTGGGATGAGGCCTTCAGCACTGAGACATCTCGACGTACATGTGAAAACCGGGAAAATCCAAAGGGAATTCATTGGGATGAGGCCCTCAACACTCAGGATGTCTCAATGTACATGTAAAAACCTGGAAAATCCAAAGGGAAGCCATTGGCATGAGGCCCTCAGCATCTGTGTACACGTGAAAACCTGGAAAATCCAAAGGGAAATCAGTGGGATGAGGCCCTCAACACCTGGGATGTCTTGATGTACATGAAAAACTCTGGAAAAATCCAAAGGGAAATTCTTAGGATGAGGCCTTCAGTGCCTGAGACATCTCGACGTACATGGGAAAACCTGGAAAATCCAAAGGGAAACCAGTGGGATGCAGCCTTCAAGACCTGGGATGTCTTGATGTACATGAAAAACTTGGAAAAATCCAAAGAGAAACCATTGGGATGAGGCCCTCAACACTACACAGATGGAAATCCTTAGCATGAAGCCCTCAACACCTGGGATGTCTTGATGAACATGGAAAACACTGGAAAAATCCAAAGGGAAATCATTGGGATAAGGCCTTCAGTGCCTGAGATGTCTTGATGTACATGTAAAAACCTGGAAAAATCCAAAGGGAAACCCTTAGGATGAGGCCCACAACACCCAACACAGAAGAAAATCCTTCGGATGTGACCTTCAACACATCTCAATGTACATGTGAAAACCTGGAAAAATCCAAAGGGAAACCATTGGGATGATTGGACTTGATGATCTTGGAGGTCTCTCCCAACCCAGCGACTCTGTGATTCCATGTTCCTGCCATGGGACAAGATGAACTTAAATCCTTTCCTATCCCAATCCATCTGGGATTCCATGACCAGGAAATGGCTGAAGGGCCTGTCCTGGACAGTTCCCCTGTCCCACATTCCTCACTGCTGGATCTTACCCTCCTTGGAGCCGGTGCGGTCGGCGTTGGGCCCCGTGTTGGGGGTGTATTTCGTGTCCCTCGTGGCAGTGCTTTGTTTTGTCCAGTCAAAGTTGTCGGTGTCATCTTGAGTGAAAAGGCAAATGTTCCCGTCCTCAAAGCCACAGTGGAACTCTCCTGCCAAAACAAACAACAGGAGTTCACTGGCCAAGGTTTGCCATCCGATCC
This sequence comes from Serinus canaria, assembly GCF_022539315.1. Taxonomy (NCBI): domain Eukaryota; kingdom Metazoa; phylum Chordata; class Aves; order Passeriformes; family Fringillidae; genus Serinus; species Serinus canaria. Next base: position 61,146,983 of record NC_066319.1, on the reverse strand, counting down.
TTATTTTTCAAACTCCTTGTCAATTATTCACAGTTTTCTTTAGCAGTAAGCTCAACAAAAAAAAAACAACAAAAAAAACCAAAAAAAACCCCAAAAAAAAAAAACAAAAACAAAAACAAAAAAAACCCCAAACAACCAAAAAAGAAAAATAAAAAACCAGGGTCATTGATTTGTGCTGGTGAAATTGAAATTATATTTGTATCTTTTTGTTGAGCTCCTCCTCATATATTCATATTTATACAGTGGGTTTTAGAGGTGTTGTCTGTTTTTACATTTCTAAAAAGCCAGAGCAGAATTATTCCCATAGAATATTAAATATGGGGTTGAAAATGTGGGGAGTGGGTTAATGGGGTTTAGGAATAAGAGACAGCAGCATTTCAAATTGTAAATATTATCTCCAAGTGGCATCTCCAAAATTATGCCTCATTTCAATAGGAATGGAAAAGGAAGTGGCTAAAATGAGGCAAAGGAGCTTTGTGATAGACATGAAGGAAATGTCTAAAAATGAGGACATTGCAGCACATGGAGGGACAGCGGGAGGAGAATTGAGTCCCCATCACCAGATTATCACAACCATTTCCTGGGAGGAATATCTGAATCCTTACGGGAAGGAGAGGTGACTGTATCATGTCCTGGATTTTCCCTGAGATTCCTGTGATGTATTTGAAGTGGCAAACACACAGGTCTCAAGAATGAAAATTGCCAAGAACCCCAAGGAGGATTCCTGGGATCCTCTCCTGCATGGAATTGTGAGAGCCCAGCGATGCCAGTGATCTGCCCTGCTGGGTGATGATGGGATGAGAAATTCCTCCTGCAATTTAGGAACCAAAACAAAGCCCAGCTTGGAGGTTCGGTTCTCACTCAGAGCATAACGAGGCCCCGTGGAGTAGAACGTGCGAAAGCTGAATTTCAATGCATGAACAATTCCTGCTGAGTTTACTCTTTCTGCAAAGTCCATTGATTTATCTGAGAAAAGAAGGAAATCTCCCTTCTCCAGGGAGAAGGCAGCTGCCTGCACACGGTGTCAGCTTGGAGGGGTGCAATTTATATTCATGGGTAGGAGAAACTCAAACCCCCGGTGTCGGGGGATTGTTCATCCCTGTTCAACTGAGAAGGTGGATAAATGTTTGCAGGTTTGGGCTTTTGGGGAGCTCTAAATCCACTTAAGCCACTGGAGCTTCCCTGTTAATCAGTGAGGAGAGAGGGACCTGGAGCTTACTGCTGCAACACTCAGGTGATGCTGCAGGCTCAGAAATAAGCTGGGAAATTTCACTTTAAACCACAGGATGGACTCAGAGTGATTTCCAAATATTCCTGGTTCTCCCTCCCTCAGAGAACAACATGAAACCAAAGGAGTCCAGGGAGGATCAGGGAGGAGGTTGGGGGAAATTCTGCCCTTCTGCTCAGCCCTGGGCACATCTGGAGTGCTGTGTCCAGCTCTGGGATCAGCAGGACAGGAGGGACCTGGAGCTCCTGGGTCTGCTCCAGAGGAGGGATGTGAGGATGAGGAAGGGCTGGAGCATCTCCGTGCCCAGGAAAGGCTGAGGGATCTGGGACTGCTCAGCCTGGAGAGGAGCCCCAGCTGAGAGGGGCCTCAGCCCCAAGTGTCCCTGGCTGTGCCTGTGTCCCCCTGTCTGTCCCTGAGTGTCCCTGTCTGTCTGTCCCTGTGTGCAGAGGTCAGAGCAGACCCAGGCTCTGCTCCAGGCCCAGCAATGGCCCCAGAGCCACGGGCAGGGATTGATCCCAGGAATTCCCGGGTACAGGAGGCAGAGCTCCTGCCCTGGGCAGTGCCCAGCCCTGAGCAGAGCCCAGAGAGGGGCTGGAGTCTCCTCCCTGGGATATTCCAGAGCCACATGGACACAGTCCTGTGCCCTGGGCAGGGAGTGGCACCAGTGACCCTCTGTGGTCCCTTCCAGCCTGATCCATCCTGGGATTCTGTGCCCCTCCAGGACCATCAGTACCAAACCCAATCCTATAAACCCAGGTTAGGGCTGGAATGCAGTTCCCAGAAACCTCCTTGGCTCTCAGCACCTGGAGCAGACTGATTTGGGTTCCCAGTAAATCCATCAGCATCCTCAGATCCCCCAGGAGAATTCCTTCCCAAAGCCCAGCTCCTTCCCTGCTGACCTGGGCAGGATGTGGGATTCTGGTTCTCCCTGGGAACTCAGCATGGTGGGAGCTGCTCTGGGCACCAGGGAGGGAATTCCTGCCTGGGAGGGGCTGGGATGGAATTCCAGAGCAGCTGGGGCTGCCCCTGGATCCCTGGCAGTGCCCAAGGCCGGGTTGGACACTGGGGCTTGGAGAATCCTGGGACAGTGGGAGGTGTGGGAAGGGATGGGACGGGATTCAGGTCCCACCAACCCAAGCCCGTCCCTGATCCTTTGATGGTTCCGTGATTGCACCCAAACCCTTCAGGAGAGACATTGGCTGATCGACATCTCCTCTTCATCCCAAGATTGGGAAGGGAATTCCAAGACCCCACCAAGGCTCTTGGAATGTTTCAGGACTCAGACAAAGCTCTGTGAACAAAGTGCTCAGCTGTGCCTCTCCAAGAATTCTTTTTACACCACCTGAGCTCCAAATTTTCTTGGTTTACCCCACATTTTGTGGGGTTTGCTCCCACCTCCACTTTTGCATCTTCCTGCAACGCAGAAGATGCTGCTTCTACACAAAGGGATGAAACTAAAAGGCAAAATTTGAGGGAAGGAGAAAAGTTTTGATTCCCAGATCCAGTCCTGGAGCAAAGTGAACAAAAGAAAGAATTTTCAGCCATTCAGCACTTTCTGCACTGCCCATCCAGTGCCTTAAAAGCTGCATAAATGTCTTCTGCCCTCACAGCTTCATCAAGAAATTCCACATCAGCAGAACAAAAGATTTTTTTCCTGAGGTGAAGAAAAAAAAAAAAATAAATATTCAGGCCAGATGGGAGAAAAAAAAAAAAAGAAGAGTAAAAGTTTGCCATTTATTTAATAGTCAAACATTGATTTCATGTGGAATACCTTGGAAAAGGTTAGTGCTTAATGTTCCTGGCAATGAACACGCCTTAAAAAATGACAGAAGAAGAAAAATGGGAAAAAGCTCCTCAGGCTTTGCTCCGTACTTTTGTAGGAGCATTTAAATAGGTCTGGATGGTCTGGAGCTGTTAATTGCTGAGCAGGAGGGCAGGAGGAACCAGCAGCTCTTCCTCAGGTGCTCCAACCATTGCCCTAACGATGGTGCTAATTAACATTAATGAGAGTGGTGGTTTTTGTCAGGGCACATGGCAGCTCTGGAAGCGGAGTCGGGGTCATTAATAATTTCCTTGCCAATTAGAGCAAAAGCTGAAGCTGTTCTGGAGGTGAAACCCTTCATTGGAGCAGGGATTTGTGTCATCCATCCCCATAAAACCCAAGCTGGATGTGACTCCCGAACATCTCCTCTCTTCTGTTATTCAGGGGTGACCTCTGATTGTACAAAAATTTGTACAAAATTGATTGTTCTAAAATCCTTCAGGTTTACATTCAATGGTTTCTGTTAGGTGGTAAAAAATGAAGAGGAGAAGTGAGGCTCCACCTCAGAGTTGAAGACTTTTGATGCTTTTTGCCTGGCTATTGCAGAGATTGCATCAAAAGGCAGGATTTTGGGAATGGGATTATTCCAGAAGTGAGGAAGGAAGAGCATGACTTCAGTTTCCAGTCAGGAATGTTGTCCTGGTTGGATACAGCTCCTCCTCTTTGTTCACACAGCATAAATAAATAAAACCAGAAATCGGCCTAACAGGTTTAGGAACAACAGGGATTTTGTAGGAAGCACAGAAAAGGGAACTGGGGAAGGGCTTGGAGCCCAGGAGAGGCTGAGGGAGCTGGGAAGGGGCTGGAGAATTCCTGAGGGAGCTGGGAAGGGGCTGGAGAATTCCTGAGGAGCTGGGAAGGGACTGGAGAATTCCTGAGGGAGCTGGGAAGGGACTGGAGAATTCCTGAGGGAGCTGGGAAGGGGCTGGAGAATTCCTGAGGAGCTGGGAAGGGGCTGAGCCTGGAGCAGAGGAGGCTCAGGGGGCCCTTGTGGCTCTGCCCAGCTCCTGCCAGGAGGGGACAGCCGGGGGGGTCGGGCTGTGCTCCAGGGAACAGGGACAGGAGCAGAGGGAACGGCCTCAGGCTGGGCCAGGGCAGCTCAGGGTGGGCCCAGCAGGAATTTCCCCATGGAAAGGGGGCTCAGGCCTTGGCACTGCCCAGGGAGGGTTGCAGTGCCCATCCCTGAGGGATTTGAAGCCCTGTGGAGGCAGCACCTGGGGCAGTGGTGGCCTTGGGGAATGGAGATGGGATACAGACTGGGATTTCTTTCCTACCAAGGGATTCCACTCAAAAAATCTCCAGGGAAAGCAAGCAAAGCAGAATTCCACCATGGCTTTGGGCACCTGAAAGAAGTGGCCCTGGGGACACTGCAGCTTTGGTGGAAAACCTTTCCCATCCCTCCCTGGAGCCAACACATTCCTTATTCCCATTCAGATGCCTCCCACATTCCATCATGATCCTACAAGACTTTTGGAAAATTAGTTCGAGATCTTAAAATCCTAGAGGAGCGTGAAGCACTTGGGATTGTATTTTTTCTTCCCATCAGAGCCTAGATTTAATAAATTAATTAGCAAGAGTCCCATTCCCTGCTCGTTAAGACTCCATGGGAGAGGTTCCTGCAGCTCCTGGCAGCTTTGAGCTAAGCCCTGCCTAATTATTCACATGTTGGACAAGATCTTCTGCAAATAAGTTTAAAATTTACACAAAGGCTTAAAGCTGAGTCTGAGGGATGGAGCAGAGCCTTCTCCTTGCCTGATGGCTCTGCCCTGCAGCAGGAAAAAATGGGAGACTGGACCTCATTCCTTAGGTGGGAATAATTTTGGGATGTGTTGTTAAAACCAAGAATGTGTTGTGACAGAAAAAATGGATTTGTTGGGGTTTGGGAGAACGTGATGGAGTAGGGAGAAGTGGGACTGTGGGAACAGGGTGGTTTTACTGGGATGTGCCAGAGCTCCATCCCAGTCTCCTGACTGGTTGTTTGCAGGGATTTGGTGCCCGTGGAAAAGCAAAAGAACAAAGTGTGACTTTGGCATTTCCAGCCTGAGGCATCCCCGTGCCTGGTCGTGTCAGAGTTTGCATTTCCAGTCATTCCTGAGGAGCTGTGTCCTGAGAATTTGGGGAGAACCAGGATCCACTTGGGCTCTCCCCATTTCTCTGTGCAATGAATTTCTGATTCCTGGGACTCTGTGGGGAAGAACTTCCCTTTTTTTTTGGTTTCAATCTGCCCTAAAAAGCATGGAAATAACTCAAGAACCACAAGGAAGGGTCTGGGGAGACCTTAGAGAACCTTCCAGAGCCTGAAGGGGCTCCAGGAGAGCTGGAGAGGGACTGGGGACAAGGGACGGAGGGACAGGAGCCAGGGAATGGCTCCCAGTGCCAGAGGGCAGGGATGGATGGGAGATTGGGAACTGGGAATTCCTGGCTGGGCTGGAATTGCCAGAGCAGCTGGGGCTGCCCCTGGATCCCTGGCAGTGCCCAAGGCCAGGCTGGACACTGGGACACCCTGGGACAGTGGGAGGTGTCCCTGCCCTTCCATGATTTCCCAAGGCATCCCCAACACCTCCTGAGCTGCTCCAGCACAGCTGGATCTGAACTTCAGCCCATGAATATTTTCCTTTGGATGAACTCTCTGGGGCAATGAGGAAGATGAGCTGGAGTGTGATTTTCCTTCCTTTATCCTTGCTGGAACAACAGGAATCCCAAATGGCACCTACAGGTGGTTCCTGCTACCCATGGTCTGCGACTGGAAGTAAAATACTTCAAATTTAATTTAAAACTGGGAGTAAAATACTTCAAATTTAATTTTCAACTGGGAGTAAAATACTTCAAATTTACTTTTCAACTGTGAGGGACAACCAGTGCAAGGACTGTTCTTGATGGCATGGAAGATAAAATAATAAATAATTTAAATACTTACGGAGATGTGGATTCACCGGAGCTGGAAAACAGAGGGAAAATAAAATTATTGCAAAGAAAAAAATCCTAATTCATCAGTATTCAGATTATCCTAAATTTCCCCTTGCTGAATATTGAAATTCATTTGCTTCACACCTTAAGAGGCTGGAATAAAATTAAATCCAAACCTCCACAATGTCCCCAATATCCTAAGTATGGGAATGGCTTCCCAGGTTATTCCAGAGGGATCTGTGCAATGCCAAAGTCTGGGAATGGGATTGGAGGAGGGACCATTCTGTGGCTCTGTTTGCAGTAGGAGAAATCTGAGGATGGATGATTTAGGAAAAGGCCCTTCTGCCACAGCCCCTCACACGAGGGAGGCAGAAGGAGCCTGAGCTCAGGGCTGGAATTGAATTTTATTCACAGAAAATCCAAAATTAAATTTTATCTCCAATTAATGGGGACATCTGACAATGCCACAGCATCACTCCAGGTTTTCTTGCCGCCCTTCCTTGCTTTAATCCCAGCCTAAGATTCAGCAAAATCCCAAATCCAATCTGGGGTTCCCACACCAGCTCTGGCTTAGCACCACTTCACCTGAAACACCAGCAGTGAAAACTCCCCGAGAAACCCAATCTTTACATCTTTTACCTACAAATTGCCTCTGATTCTCCAAAAAAACCTCAATTTTACAGGATCCCTGAGTGACTGAACCTGGAATTAGCTGCACTCGCTGGCAGCTGCATTGACCGAGGCTTGATTTGTAACAAATGCAGGGGTTGGGATGGAAAAAATCTCATCAGGTGTCACCTCGAGTCGCTCGCTTTGGATCGCTCCCAGCAGAGCAAAACCAACGCTCTGTGTCACACCCCGGCACAAAGCAGACAAGAAAATCAAGGTGGTTAGGCTGAATTTATTCAGCATCAAAAACCTGGGGGAAAAAACCTTCCAAAACAACCAGAAAAAAACACAAAAATCCCATTTTGGAGCAGCAGAGCTGCAGGACAGCCTGTAAAGGAGGTTGGAGGATGCTGGAGCAGTTTGGGATGGGGATGGGATGGGCTGAGGGAAAGTTTTTTATCATTTTGGTGGGAATTTTGTGGCAGGAAGATGGTGGTAAACAAGGAATTATGGAAGTGTCATATTTAGGGATCCTTCAACCTCCTCTTTAAGGTCCTTCTTGCCCATTCATTGCAATTTTTACAGCACAATAACAAACAAACAGAAATAAATTCAATTATTCACGAAATAAACACCCAAAATAGGTCTTGGATGGATTTAACAGAGGATTGAATTTCTGGGAATATGGGAAACAGGATGTATGGATATTGTGGTTTTCTTTTTAAATGTAAGTGGATTAATCTTTGTCAGAGTGACCTTTTAGAGGGAAATTTATAAAGCCCTTTCATTATTCCTTATATAAATTTATAGATTATGTAATCTTGCAAAGGACTTCAAACAGTCGCTGGTTTTTTAAAGACAAAAATTCACATTAAAAGAAAAATTGACTCATTCTGGGGAAAAAAAAAAACCTTTGTAGATTTTCCTTCTGATCATGAATCAACTTGAAATCTTAAATTTCATGAAGTTGGCATTAATTTATTCCAACTTTTCCTCATTTCCCACAAAAAAATTGGATGGGATTTTGGGGTTTGGCTGTTCAGAATTTTATTAGTTGGGAATTTTTGTTTTTAATAAATCACCCAAGAGGTGAAGATTCTCCTCTGTCCCCATTTCTCCCCTTCCTTTTGGGATGACCACGCTCATGACATGGGACATTTATAAAGCCCTTCCATTATTTGTTATATAAATTTATTGATTTTATAATCTTGCACAGGAGCACAAACAGTCACTGGTTTGTTTTTTTTAAGACAAAAATTCACATTAAAATAAAAATTGACTCATTCTAGGAGAAAAAAACACCTTTGGAGATTTTCCTTCTGAACTGATCAAGGATCAACTTGAAATCTCCAATTTCATGAAGGTGACATTAATTTATTCCAACTTTTCCTCATTTCCCATAAAAATTTTGATGGGATTTTGGGGTTTGGCTGTTCAGAATTATTTTGGTTGCGTCCCCATTTCTCCCCTTCCTTTTGGGATGACCACGCTCATGACGTGGGAAATTTATGAAGCCCTTCCATTATTTCTTATATAAATTTATTGATTTTATAATCTTGCACAGGAGCACAAACAGTCACTGTTTTTAAAGACACTAATTTACATTAAAATAAAACCTGCTCATCCTGGGCAAATAACAGCCTTTGTAGATTTTCCTTCTGAACTAATCAAGAATCAACTTGAAATCTTGAATTTCATGAAGGTGGCAATAATTTATTCCAACTTTTCCTTATTTCCTATTCTTTTAAGTTCTTCTGAGCCTTCTGATGTTTACATTCTTGTAATGAACTTTCTTACACACTTTTATGCAAATAATTATTGTTTTGCATTCTTTTATGGAGGAGGAGAAATTGGATGGGCTGTTGGTTTGTCCAGTGTCATTGGAGAGTTGGCACTGTCACCCTCCAACCCACTGCCACTTTTGGGAATCTATAAATGTTGGAGTCAGGAATTAAACTTCCCTTCTTTTTACCTTGGAGGCTCCAGCGCACCTGTCATTTCATTTCGTGTCCTAGAGCAAAATAAAAATCTTCCCACAAAAAAACTGGATGGGATTTTGGGGTTTGGCAGTTCAGAATTTTATTGGCCCGGCATTTTTGTTCTTATGAGAGGTGAAGATTTTCCTCTCTCTCCATTTCTCCCCTTCATTTTGCTCACCACGCTCACGACACTATCCCAAGGCTGGGAACAGCCACGCCATTCCGGCTGACCCAGGACATTCCCAACCCCCTTCTCCTTGGGTTTGGGGTCCTCACCGCTGTATTTGATGACCCGGATGGTGGAGTCCCCCTCCCCAAAGCGGGTGATGGGCGTCAGGCGGACCTCGTAGGCCTCGGGCTTGATGAGCTCCGTCAGGTTGTAGGTGATCAGTTCCCCCTTCTGGATGTTCCCGTTCACCGTGATCTCCTGCTCCCACCAGCGCTGCTGCCCGGCCTGCAACCCAAAACATCCGGCAGTCAGACATTTTGGGATGTGGATTCACCTTAGAAAGCAGAGCAGACCTGGGAAACCTTCAAAGTTCCGGAAGAATCGACGAGGAATACAACAAGGGATTCAACAAGGGGTGAAGGTCTTGAACGGTCCCACCATGGAATGGTTCTGTAACAAACCACTCCAAAAATTGGGAGTATTTCTTCCAGGGGCCACTCCACTCCTTCCCTGCCAGCTGCCCATCCTCCCCCCACAGAAATCAAAGGGCACTTGGATGGATTTTGGGGCAGGAAAAGCGTGCGGGAGCACACACTGGGCAACCTTCAGAATTCCAGGAGAATTAGAGATGCAACAAGGAATGAACTTCCTGAGTCATCCCACTGTGGAGAATTTCTGGAACAAACCACACCAAAAATCGGGAATATTTCTTCCAGAGGTCTGGTGGCCCCCTTGGATGTGTTTTGGGACAGGAGTCCCCCAGTTCCTGAGGATTTGGGATACTCAGCAGGCAGGGATTGCAGCCAAGGACCAAGGGCCAGTTTGTGCTGACACAGAAACACACAGTGGGGTCTTGTGGCATTTTAAAAATTTTAAATCCTCAAATTTAAAAAAAAAATCTGTGTTTAACACTTAAAACTGGCTTGTCAAAATCTGAAGGATCTTTCCTTTTGAAAGGAAAAACAATTTTTCCTTTCACAATTGTTGTCCTGCCTGGAATCCAAAGGATTCCAAGGTCAGAGATTTTGGGATTTGTCTTCACCTTAGAACTTCAAAATTCTGAAACAATTAGAGATGCAACAGGGAATGAACTTCCTGAGTTATCCCACTGTGGAGAATTTCTGGAACAAACCAGGCCAAAAATCAGGAATATTTCTTCCAGAGGTCCAGTGGCCCTTGGATGTGTTTTGGGGCAGGAAGAGCGGGGCGTTACCCCAATTCCTGAGGATTTGGGATACTCAGCCGGCAGGGATTACAGCCAAGGAGCGAGGGCCGGTTTGTGGTGATTAAGCTTTAAAAATAAAGAGAATTAAGGTTCTCAAGCCACGTTTTATGTCATTATGTCAATGATATCTGTGAACACAAAATTTAAAAATATTCCCTATTCCACCTCATCTTTGGATAAGGAACCACAAAAACAGAGATTTCCCAAAGAGTTTCAATAATTAACGAGGAAAATTCGCAATTACCCAAACCAGACATGAATTTCTATCAAATTCAGTCTCTGCTTTGAATTCCTGCCCTTCTTTCCAGGGCAATAAAATCTCCATTATTTTTTTGTTTTGGAAAAGAAAACAATTGGAATTTTCCTTTCAGGATTATCCCTCCAAAAGCAGGGGTGGATATTGATATTTCTCCTTAGGAAACAACAAACATTTTGACTTTTTTTTTCCCCTCACCATCAACACCAGCTCTGGTCTAATCCTTATTTTTAACCATGGAAACCAGAGGGAAAAAAATCCAAAACAACAGCAAATTGTCACTGCGTTGGATGGAAAATGACCCTGATTTTCCAGCTCTGCTGTGGAATAAATAAATCTATAAAATTAAATATATAAATATATATAAATGAACAAACAAATGAATGTATAAAATTAAATATATAAATATATAAACAAACAGATAAAGCTACGAATATAAAAATAAATATATAAATAAATATACAAATAAAAATGTAGACATATACAACAAATACCAAATAATACAAATATATAAATAGTAAATATATAAATAATAAATATATATTGATCTAAAGAAAGAAATTCAGGATCTGCCATGCCCAGCTTTGGTTTTCCCACTTGGAAAACCAACCCAGCATTGGAAATGGAGCCATAATCCCAGAAGCTGCTTCCCAAACTCTGGAAGCACCAACAACCTGGGCTGAAAAATATGAAAATTATTGGAAATAAATGGAGCCCAGGGCACGCTAAAAGCCCAGGATTTAATTCCTACAACACCTTGGGGGGCTGGAAACTCCCAGCACCGAGCTGGAGATGCTCTGATTCCAAGCTGGAAGCATCCAAGACTGTTTCCCTTGGGGATCTGGGAATCACCTTGGCTCCCCTGGAAGGGAAAGAACCAAATCCTCATCACCACTCCCCAAAATTCCCTGTACAGCCCATCCCTAACATGGAGCATGTGCCTTTTTCCATGGAAAAGCCAAGACTGAGGCTTCCAAGAGAAAATCCACAAGGAACAACCATGAAACACAACCCTGCACCTCAATTCCTGTTTAGAGAGCTGGAATATCCATAAGAACCAGGATTTGGTTGGAAAAGGAATTTTTGAAAGGAGGAAAGTCTCATGACCAAAGCCCTTTTCCTCACAAAGATAAGGATGAAACTCAGGTGGGGAACAACCTCTGGCCAAGCTGGAAGTTTGGTTTTCCAGCAGGGAGGAATTGACTTTGGCCAAGCTGGAATAACAATTTTCCAGTGGTTTGGGAATATTTATGGAGCCCTGAGGAAAAATGGGAGCAGTTCCTGGAGCATTTATTTGCATTATCCTGTCATTAATTAAGCAGAGAATATCCATGCTCTGGAAACCTGGAGCACTGAAAGCTGGTCTGGGACGAGACTCCTTTTTTCCCTGGAATATTTAGGAATCTTTGTTCCCAAAGGAGACAGAAAAGCAAAAGGGGGCTCTAAATGGGGCAGGTTTTTATTCCAGAAGGTTGGAACCACCCTGGTGCTTTTTATGTTATTTATGGGGGGCTTTTTTATTTTATTTATGCCAATAAAAGGAGGTCTATTCCATGTCTTCTGTTGGAAAACTCAATTCTCTTAAAGCCTTGGAATTCTGGATTTCCTGAGGAGTTGATCCTCTGGGATGATTAGAGATTGATTCCCTGTGTGCTCAGATATGTTCATAAAAAAATAAACAGCTCCTCACTCCGTTGTTCATGGCCTATTGATTCCCAGCAGGAATTCCTTCACTGACTCCACTAGCTGGACAAGAATCTCTCTAATTAATGACAATGTTAATTGATAACAAAAAAAATTAATAACAAAGTCAATGAATCCACTGGATACTACTCCATAAAAAACTGTGGCAGTGTTTAAAGTCATTTCTTTGCCATTTGTGACCACACAGATCGATTTTCCTTAAAATGTAAGAGATTTCTTTGGAAGTTTTATGTCTAAAATTGGGCTGTTCAGTTGATGGATAAACATTCCATTTGCACATCGCAGAGGGAAAATTCCTAGGGAGTGTTTGTGTTATTCCTGCTTTCCTTTCAGAATTCTGACTGGAATAGAATCAGAGTTATCCAGGGGAGAATATAAAATTGAGGAGTGGCTCCCGTGTCATCTTCATTCCCAAGGATGGATTTGGAATGACTGGGTGACAAATATCTGGGATTCAGGCAAGCTGTAAAGGATGGTCTGTTCTTGATAGCAGAGAATCAGGGAATCATGGAATATCCTGAGTGGGAAGGGATCCCAAAGATCATCCAGTGCAGCCCCTGTCCCTGCCCAGACCCCCCAACAATCCCACCCTGGGCATTCCTGAGGGTGTTATCCAAACCCTCCTGGAGCTCTGGCAGCCTTGGGAATGTGCCCATTCCCTGAGGAGGTTTTCCAGTGCTGATTCCACCCTCAGAGGGAAGAACCTTTACTAAAATCCACCCTGAACACTCCCAGAGCCCCCAACAATCCCAACCTGGGCATTCCTGAGGGTGTTACCCAAACCCTCCTGGAGCTCTGGCAGCCTTGGGAATGTGCCCATTCCCTGAGGAGGTTTCCCAGTGCTGATTCCACCCTCAGAGGGAAGAACCTTTCCTAAAATCCACCCTGAACACTCCCAGGCCATTCCCAGGGTCCTGTTCCTGTCCCAGGAACTGAAATTGGAGCTGCCCTGGGGAGGATGTTAAAGACCACAGCGAGGTCTCCCCTCAGTCTCCTCCTCTCCAGCTGCACCATCCCAGTGCCCTCAGCTGCTCCTCACACCATTCCACTCATTTTCCCTCATTTCTCTCCTTAATCAATATTTTCACAACCAGCAGAACCCCAAACCCTGATGTGCCTTCCCATGTGGAGCTGGCCCTGCCTCCCTGCTCTCCTGCAGAGGAGGTTCCCGGCTCCTGCGGATCCAGCTGGGACCAACAGCTCAAACCCAGCCCAGACTGGGCAGGTGAGCCGGGCTTGAGCCAGGGATGAACTGATCCAAAGTGTCCTGAGTGGGAGCTGGGCTCTGCTCCCAGGGAACAGCAACAGGACAGGAGGAAATTCAGCTGTGCCAGGGAAGGTTTGGGGTGGATTTCAGGGAAAGGTTCTTCCCCCAGAGAGTGGAATCAGCGCTGGAACAGCTCCCCAGGGAATGGGCACGGCCCCGAGGCTGCCAGAGCTCCAGGAGAGTTTGGATAACACCATCAGGAATGCCCAGGGTGGGATTGCTGGGGGTCTGGGCAGGGAAGGAGTCGGGCTGGATGATCCTTGGGGTGCCTCCAACTCAGGATATTCCATGATGATATTCCAGTTGCAGGATAAACCTCTTTCCCTGCCTTTTCTTCTCTAAAGCCATTCGACAGTGGGCACAGTCTTTCCCAATTAAACCATTCCTAATCCAGAAGAACAATCCTGGGCATGGAATCGACGTTCTTCTTGCAGGATTATATCAGCAATCCTCCTGGACTTGCTCCTCCCATTCATTTCTATTATTTCATTGTTTTATAACATTTATCAAGTATGCAATTGGCTTTGTGAGATACATGGCATTTAAAAAAAAATTCTTTTCCCCCTTTTTTTAGAAATTAAAATTCCCAAGTCTTTAGGAATAAGGAATGTGGAGTCCAAGGAGGCAGAATGTTTTAGATGCAGATTTTATGGGCTACAAATTGACAGCTGAGAAATCCAGGTGTCAGAAACAGCTGGTCCTGAGCCAGATTTATTGGATGAAAGGGATGGGAACACTTCAGGGAAAGCTGAAAAGTTGAGGAAGCCACAGAGCCAACAATGAAATCCTCCTGAAATGTGGAAAACAGCTCTGGGATTGAAGGCAGGGTGGGAAATGGTCACTGAGAGAGGGATCCTTTTATCGGAGTGACATCGAACTCCAGCACCAAGATCTGCTAAAATCTGGAGAACTGGGATAGAAACCACTCTGGCTCCTGGATTTCCACCCCAAGGGATGATAACAAATGATCTTGGAAGTTCTGCATCAGGACCCTTCAGTCCACTTGGTGAATAAATGGGAATTTGGGGGATTGCAGAGCTGGGAGGGGGAAGGGGTTTCCTTGCTTTGAACAACTTCAAACCCAGGGACAGAGAGAGGGACTTTGGATAAAGGCCTGGAGTGCCAGGACAAGGGGAATGGCTTCAGACTGTGAGAAAGTAGGGATGGATGGGATATTGGGAAGGAAATCCTGGTTGGGAGAGTGGAGAGGAGCTGGGCTGGAATTCCCAGAGAAGCTGTGGCTGCCCCAGGATCCCTGGAAGTGTCCCAGGCCAGGCTGGACATTGGGGCTTGGAGCAGCCTGGGACAGTGGGAGGGGTGCCACTGCCATGGCAGGGGTGGCACTGGGTGGGATTTGGGCTTCCAAGCCACAACATTTGAGGATTCTGGGATTCTTTAATCCGAAGGTCAATAATGCACCCTCACTCCCTTTATCCATCGCCATTTATCCAGGGCTGTGGGATCTCTGCTGTGGCACCCACAGAAAATTCCTGTCTCCATTTTCAGCCAGTGACTGCTCAGCCTTCCCAGGACATTTGAACCCACCTGGCCCCGCTCAGCGCTGAGTGACAGCAGAAGTCAAAAATCCACTCAGATCCAAAGAGTGTCCGGGAGGAAGCGCCAGAGCCGTGCCCTGCTCGGGGCTGTGTGAAGAGATCCTCATTCCCAACCCACAGACACCGCAGGCTCCCGGGGCTGGGAATAAAGGAAAGGTGGGAGCTTGAATCTTTTATGGAACAAGCTGGAACAAGCTGCTCTCTGGTTTACAGGGGCCAGCTGAATTTTTATGACTCCTTCACAGCGGAACCGCTCCTTTTCTAGGTCACCGTGGCTGCGGGGACGCGGCTGTCACCCGCTGTCACCTGCTGAGAGCAGCCACCGCGGAGATCAGAGCTGCACACCCTTCCTGGCTGCTCTGGAAAAGTCTCCCTGGTTCCATTTGCTTTCATCCTGCCGACAGGAAATATCAGAGAGCCGGAGGCGCCCGCCTGGCGCTTGCTCGGATGCTGGGAGTCGCCAAACGTTGGAAGAAATGGGAATGTGGCTTTGGGGACAGGCAAAGCCTGGGGAGGAAACCTCTTCCACGTGGTGACAGAGGTGGTTGGAGCAGCTGCAGGAATGGAGCTGCTCCGGGATCTCCAGGTGATCTCCTGGAAAAGCACGAGGATGTATCTCCCTGGTTCCATTTGCTTTCATCCTGCTGACAGGAAATATCAGAGAGCCGGAGGTCTGGGGCTGCCCAGATGCTGGGAGTCACAAAACATTGTCATTTATTGGGAAGAAATGGGAATCTGGCTTTGGGGACAGGCAAAATGTGGGAAGAAAACATCTCCATGTGGTGCCAGAGGGGGTTGGAACAGCTGCAGGAATGGAGCTCCAGGATCTCCAGGTGAAGCTCCTGGAATAACACAAGGATATTCACCTCTGTTCCAAACTGAGCTCCAGAGGCAGGAGCTGGAAGGGGAGCTCCAAAAGTGGCTTTGTCTGGGTGGATAAACTTCCAGGAGCAGAGAAACCCTCTGAGGGGCATTTGGCCTTTTTTGACGTTTGGAAAACATTTTCTTGGAACTTCAAGCCAGGGAAATGCTGGAGTTGCCATCTTGGAAGTGTGGATGTGGCACATGGATTGGATTTGCTGGTCTGAGAGGGCTTTTCCAACCTAAATATTCCATGACTGGACACTTAATAAAATTGACTTCTGGAGTGTCAAAGGCTGACCAGGGAATACACCCAGGGATGATCGGAAAAGGAAAAAACCTGGAAGAACCTGGGTCACTGATTCCAAAGCCGTATCAAAAAATGCATCATTGAAATGCAAAAATGCATCCATGAAAGGAATTACTGTTGGAATATTGTTCAGAGGGCTCTTAAAAGAGATGGGAAAATGTCCCTTCCGTGCAGGAATGTCTTGGCAGACCTTGGCACATTCCCAAGGAAGCTGAGAGTGACCCAATCCAGGCGGTTCCGCGATGGGACACCAAGGTTGTCCCCATCCTTCAGCTCCAAATGAAGGGCTGTGCTCAGCAGTGCCCCGAGGAATGGAAATTCCCAGTGCTCCACACTCCCTTTTCCATAAATGCTCCTCTCTGGAGGATTTGGAACCTCCTGAGCTGCTCTAGGATCCAGACCAGGTGTCCTGACAGTGCCACATGTCCCAGTTTTATGGCTGAGTCCTTTGGCCACCAAATAAATCCCAAAGCAAATCCCAGTGTGCCAGAAGAAGTGAGGTCCCACCAGGAAACTCACAGAGCCCAAAGGCTCTCAAAGACAAGTCCAGGACTTGGACTTGGTGATCCTGGAGGATCCCTTCCAGCTCCTTTTCCATAAATGCTCCATGCAGGAGGATTTAGAACCTCCTGAGCTGCTCTAGGATCCAGACCTGGGGTTCTGATGGTGTCAAATGTGAATTTTAAGGCATATTCCCTACAGACACTTGAGGGGACCTTAAATCCCATCCTGGATGGGCAGGGACACCTCCCACTGTCCCAGGGTGTCCCAGTGTCCAGCCTGGCCTTGGGCACTGCCAGGGATCCAGGGGCAGCCCCAGCTGCTCTGGCAATTCCAGCCCAGCCAGGAATTCCCAGTTCCCAATCTCCCATCCATCCCTGCCCTCTGGCACTGGGAGCCATTCCCTGGCTCCTGTCCCTCCATCCCTTGTCCCCAGTCCCTCTCCAGCTCTCCTGGAGCCCCTCCAGGCCCTGCCAGGGGCTCTGAGCTCTCCCTGGATCCTTCTCCTCTCCAGGGGAACATTCCCAGCTCTCCCAGCCTGGCTCCACAGGATTTCCAACTCCCAGCTCTGAACTCCTTAAGTCAAAATCAGAAAAAAATTTAATTTTCAGCGTGATCCTTAAATATTTCCCTGATCCATCTGAAGCTTAGAACCAGTTTCAAGTTGGCAGGAGCAGACCTGGTCCAAACCTCACCTTGCTGTTTGCAAGTGCAGCCTCAGAGCTGTGAAGAAGCAGCACAGGAGGAATCAGCCCTGAAAAGTGGAAATTGGGAATCACAACCATTCCTGCTCTAATTTAATTTCCCAATGCCAGGAACATCAATGAAAAACGTGTCCCTGCATGTCCCAATCTCTTTTTTCTTTGGCCAAACTTTTCCTTCCTCATTCCACAAAAAAAAAAAACCAACAAAAACCCAAAGCCTCTTTAGATTTCCAAAATCAATGCATGCAGGGAAATCTTTGGGACAGAAAATATTCCCTTGGAGGAGAAAGATTAAAATCCTTTATGGGAACAAGGGAACAAGGAGGAACATTCCAATAAAAACGTGGAATTCCAACTCTCTTCCCTCACTGAATTAATTGCTACAATTTTTGTAATTTTTGTGACTGGTTCTGAAGAAAACTCTCCATATTTTTCATGTCCCAGAGGAAATCCAATGGATTTGCAGGAGATTCCCAGCTTGCCAACATCTTCCCCTTTGGAGCAGATGTGATCCCTGTGATCCTAAGAGAAGGAATCTGCAGAATTCCTGCTCTTCGGGTGCGGTCTGAAATGTGCTCAAATAAATCCATCTCTCCTGGGGGACCTCAGTTCCCATTTTCCCATCTTCCCCTTCTCACTCCATAGAGAGAAAAGTGACAATTCCCTATTTTTGTGACTCCTCTTCCCTCTCCTCCTGATTTGTCATTAAGCCAAGCTTAATTATTTTATCAAAAAATATTTATAACATTATCTGTGATGGGGTTTTTTTTAATTCTCCTTAACCAATGCTTGGAATGCCAGAGGTTTTCCCTGTGTCCTTCTTTCCCTCTGAATCCCTGTCGGGGACAGGAATTTCTCTCAATTCCAGTGACAGCAGAGAAGAAGGATGTGACAGGAATGTGTCCCATGGGTCTGTGACTCAGCCAGGCTTCATGGGATATGGATGAGGAATTCCTGGCTGGGAGGGTGAGGAGAGGCTGGGATAGAATTCCCAAAGAAATGGGGCTTTGGGGAGGAAAAATGGGAATATTTGGCTTAGGCTGACACAGAATAACTCCGTTAATTATGTAAACAGATAATTAAGATGAAATTAAAACTGGATGGGAAAAACAGGTAAAATTCCTAACACAATTAACTCCATCAGAAATTCCTTTCCTTCAGCGAGCTCCTTATGGAATTTTCTGATTCCTCCTGGAGCCAAATCGTGCCCAGCAGTGCCCGGAGTTGCACAAACACGGATTAAACCTCCCCTGACGAGGTCTCTGGTGTTGAGATGACCCCGAGGTGTCAGAAAGTCTCTTTTTCCCAGCCCTGGGACTAAAGAAGGCAGCAGAATTCCTTGGCTCGTGTTCTCAAGGTTGTTTATTTTTCCTTATCTCTGAGATCCTTTCCCTGACCCACCGAGGTCTGTCCGGCAGGAGTGTCCCAGCCTGCCAGGCAGGATGTGTTCTGTCACCATCTGTGTGCAGCTGTCTCCTGTCCATTGGGCAGTTTCCCTTATCTCTCCCACACCCTCTCCTCCCTCAGGCAGACCCCTGCTGATAACAGCCCATGGAATGTCCCTGCATGGCTGATAAGAGCTGCACCATCCCATGGGAGATGTGAGCCCAGGGGGAGGAGCCAAGCATTCCTACCCGGATAGAATCTGGAGATCCTGGAACACCAGCACGGCTTCTGCACTGGATTTCCCAGAGGAGCAGCAGCTGCCTCTGCCCCTGGACCTTCAGAGGAGACTGCACCCTTCTCCAGGATCCCTGCTCCAGCAGAACCAGCCCTGGCACTGCAGGAGGGCTGAGCCACAATTCCAGTGGCACTGCTGCCAGCCCCTGACCCACAGGGTGTCAGGCTGTGCTCTGGCTCTGCCAGGGCTGGTTTGGGTCACTGCACTGTTCATTTTATCCTTTTATTCTCTTCCCTAGTAAAGAACTATTATTCCTGCTCCCATATTTTTGTTGCCTGAGAGCCCCTTAATTTAGAATTTATAGAAATTTGGAGGAGGGGGAGGTTCATTTTCTCCATTTCAGGGGAGGCTCCTGCTTTCCTTAGCAGACTCCTGGCTTTCCAAACCGAGACAGTCGGGCTGGGGCTCATTCCCTGCCCTTGGGCTGCTGGTGGCTTTTTATACTAAAACTCCCTGGGCTTTATTTACAATAATTCCCCAATCCCTGTCACCTGTGTTAGACCGTCGTGTCTGTTCCAAACCAGTCAGAAAGCCACCATCAACAGCAGGGATGTGGAGGGCACAAGAGCCGAAAAGAATAAGAAGAAGCAAATCCGAGACTAATCCGCCTCAATCTACTACACTAAGAATATAGACGCCCCTACTCCGCGCTCAGCCGCCGCCTCAGCCGCCTAACTCATACTCCGACTCGAATCAGCCGACGCCTCTCGCATCCTACTCCGAAGCGACGAGCCCCGCCTCCTCTCCTCCTCCTCCTCCTCCGCCTGCCCCCCTCCTCCCCCTCCCCTCCCCCTGCCCCATGCCCCGCCCCCTCCACACAGCCAAAACAGCTCAACTCACATCCCCCTCCCCCGACCCCGCCTCCGCCCCGCCCACCCGCCCCGCACTCCCCTCCCCCGCCATCCCCCGCCCAGCCCCCCGCCCCCGCCCCCGCGACCACGCCCCCCTCCCCCCGCCCCGCCCGCCAACCGCCCCTCCAATCCCACTCCAAATAAAAGTACCCATCACGCACCCGCCCCCTCCCCGCCCCCCGCCCCCTCCCGCCCCCTCCCAGCCCCCTCCCCCTCCCCCCCCCCGCCCCCACCCCCGCCACACGTCCAAAAGACCCCTCCCACATCAAAAGCAAAGACAAAGAAAAAGAAAAAGAAAAGAAAATTCAACACAGCAAAAGAAAAAATAAGAAAAGCAGAAGAGAGGCCCTGCCCCACCCCCTTGCTCTCTTGCCCCCTGAACCCCCCTTTTAACCAATCCCCAAAATTCACTTCTTCACCTGATGCACACATTCCTCGCGTATCTCATCCATTCACACCCCCCCTTGCCTTTTAGAACTCCTCACACCAAGTTGGGAATTGTTTCCATGGCTAAATCCAAGGCTCAGGGGTCTGTGACCCCCTGCCAAGGTCTCGAGTCCTCCAGGGAAGCCAGAGGAATGCCCTGGGTTCCGACAATCCCCGATTTCATCTCCAGTTCCTGGGATTCAGGAACATCCCAACTCCGGCCCCTTCCTGGCACCAGAGCCCTTCCCTGGCCGTGTCCCAGGAACTCCACAACTTCCAGGGAAGTCACCAAGCCCAAAGACCAATAAATAAAACGTTAAAATTGAGGATTTGTTTTCCAAAGCTCATCCCAGTGAGAAATCTGTGGGATAACAAACAATTCTCTTCCTCAGATTTTCCAAAATATTCCTCTGTAAAATCCATTTGAATCTTTCCACTTGATGTCCCACCCAAATTATTATTCCAGGCGCTGAATATCCAAAGAAAGATTTTTGGGATCAGTCCCTTGGGGGATTATTGGAAGGGAAAGCTCAATGGGAGGCTGGCAAAATTCCATAAATTATCAGCTGGATGCTCCCAAGGAAGGAGGCAAATGGAGAAGGAGGACTTGGAGGAGGATGGATTGTGGGCATGGACTGGGGAAAACCTCACATAAATACAACACCAAGACCCTACCCACTCCACATCAAATACAATAAAATAAACTAAATAAATCACATCACTCACCTAACACTCCCATCTAAACTGCCAATTCTTCCCTGAGTAATTGCCTTCCCTCAAATCCCACTCGCCTCCACTCCATCCGTCCCATAATCTCGACTCCCGTCGGATCCCCCACGCCTCACGCCCCCCGTCCCAAGAAATCAGACTAACTTAATAACATAAAATATAGTAAAATATTTTAACCTAACAAATACACTACTAACTCCCACAACATACAATAACCTACACCTCACTGAAGAAATAAAATAAATGCAGCTTCAAAAATAAATAGATAAAACTAAGGTAGAAATAAAAGACATGTTAACGCCAAAAACGTGCGCATCTTTTTTATTTTTTTTGTGTCCCCACCCCCCCCCCCCCCCCTGTTTTTTTTTCCCCCCCCCCCCCCACACCACCCCCCCCCCACCCCCACACAACTTTTTTTTTTTTTTGGTTTTTCACCCTCCCCCCCCCCCCCACAACCACCACCTTTTTTTTTTAAAACAACCAAGTCACCCAACCCCCCACCCAAACACCCAACCGCAACCCCCCCACACAAACCCACACCCCAACACCCACCCCCCCCCACTGTCCCCCCACGCCCCCCCCCTTTTTCCTCTTTCTTTTTTTTTTCTTTTTTTTTTTTTTTTTTTTGTTAACCCCACACACCCCCCACCCACCCCCCCCCTCCCCTTTGCCCCACACCCCCCCCACCACACCCCACACCAAATCCCCCCTCGCGTCCACTTTGTGTTTATTTTTGTTTTTTTATTTTTTTTTTGTTTTTTTGTTGTGTGTTTTATAGTTCCCCCCACACGCCAACACCCCTTTTTTTTTTTTTTTTTTTTTTTATCCCAAGCACCCCCCCCCCCCCCCCCCCCCCCCCCCTTTTTTTGTTTGTGTGTGTTTTTTGAGGTTTTTTGTTTTTTTCTTCTTTTATTTTGATTTTTTTAACGCTCCCCCCCCAGCTTTGTTGTTTCTTCTTTTTTTTTTTTTTTTTTTTTTTTTTTCTTTTTTTTTTATTCGACCAATTTTTTTTTTTTTTCCCCCCCCCACCCCCCCCCCCCCTACTCCCCATCCCCCCCCCCCCCCCCTCCTCCCCCTCCCCCCCCACCCCGCAACCCCCCCTCCCCGCCACCGCCTCCGTCCCACCCCCCCGCCCCCCTCGATCGCGCCCCCCCCCCCAACCCCCCCCCCACCACCCGCCCCCCGCCTCCCCCCGCACTCCCCCCCCCCCCCCCGCCCCGCCCCCCCCCCACCTCCCCCCCCCCCCCCACCCCCCACCCCTCCCCCCCCGCCCCCCCCCCCACCCACCCCCCACCCACCCCCCCAACCCCATAAACCAAATAAAATAAATAAAATAAATTAAGTAAAATGAAAATAAATAAAAATAAATAATGTAAAATGACATGAAAAGAAATGGAATGGGATGGAATGGAATGGGATGGAATAAAATAAAATAAAATAAAATAAAATAAAATAAAATAAAATAAAATAAAATAAAATAAAATAAAATAAAATAAGATAAAATAAAATAAACGAAGCAGAGTTGCCCGCCATCCCAGCAGCGCTGGCAGCTCACCTGGCGGATGCCCAGGCGATAGGCCAGGATGCGATCCACAGCGCTGGGGTTCATCTGCGTCCACTGCAGGCTGTAGGAGTAGACCCGCGGCCGGTTCTGCCACAGCGGGTTGTACGTGTCGTAGTAGAACTCCGGGGCGTAGGCTTTGCCTGGGGAAAAGATGGAATTAGGGAAAGCACTGATGCCTCAGGTTTGGCTTTTCTATTTTTCACATTCCGTGCTGCTTTAGTGGGTCTGGGTTCATATTATGGGATGGTGAGCTCTGTGCACAGAGCAGGGAGACAAAACAATTCCTGCTCCAGCTGGGCACCAAGGACAAATGAGCCAAACCTCAGGCCCTAAACTGAAGCCGCATGTAGGCGAGACTGGGGGTTGCACGGCCGGGACGGATGGAGACGAGAGATCTCTGCAGCCAGGTCGTGGAACTTGCGGTTTATTGCAAAGGGCACGGGCACAGGGCCCTGCTGGGAGCTGCCAGCTGCAGCTCGGAGCAGGCCCGAGAGAAGAGAGAGGATGAGAGGGTAACAACGTAAAAGGCAAGAGCTGAGAGCATAGAAAAGTGAGACAAGAGCAAAAGCAAGAGAGCAAGAGAGCGAAGTTCCCGTTACAATCCAATAAATCATCTTCTGTGTTGAATATTCTGATTCTCGCTAACCAATCTAGTACAACACACAAATCCTATAGCATTTACATACAGCCTATAAGAATCACTACATTACCACACTGTGCTACATTTTAAACCCTAAAAACTCCTCTTCGGACCCCTCCTGCCAAGCCAGCAGGGTCTGCTCTGACCCTTGGACCTGCCTGCTTGCAGAGGGTGTTGTTTCATCAAGAGGGGATTACCTTCATCAGGCCACACCATTGTTTTCCCGTTGTTCAGTAACTAAGGGATGTCAAAGCTTGCTTTCATTTCAATCTCACTTATAGTTTCTATATTCTCCAAATCTGTTGCCAGGCAATCATATTTGTAAGGCTTTCCTGTTTCACTTCCCCAACAGCCGCCAGCAGCAAGGACCTGCAAGTCCTTAGAGCCCCAAAGTTCACCTTTATTCTGACCCAGACCCTGGGAAATGACTTCTTTTTCCCTCAGAAAACAGCCTCCATTTGTGGCCACTCACCCTGGCCAACTGGGGGCAGTGCCAAGAGAGTAATTTACAAACTTTGCTGAATTCTTCAAAACTGAAGCTGCCAGCAGCGAGAACCCTGCAAGTCCTTAGAGCCCCAAACAGCACCTTTCATCTGATACCCACACCCTGAGGAAATGACTTCTTTTTCCCACAGAAAATGGCCTCCGTTTGCGGCCACTCACCCTGGCAGACAGTGTGATGCCAAGAGAGTAATTTACAAACTTTGCTGAATTCTCCAAAACTGAAGCTGCCAGCAGCGAGAACCCTGCACGTCCTTAGAGCCCCAAAGTTCACCTTTAATCTGTCCCAGACCCTGGGAAATGACTTCTTTTTCCCACAGAAAACAGCCTCCATTTGTGGCCACTCACCCTGGCCAACTGGGGGCGGTGCCAAGAGAGAAATTTACAAACTTTGCTGAATTCTCCAAAACTGAAGCTGCCAGCAGCGAGAACCCTGCACGTCCTTAGAGCCCCAAGAGCAGAAACATACGGGAACAGGACGACCCCCGTGGTAGAGGAGAGTGTCCCCTGCTGACCGAGTGACAAAACTCTCCTTTGTCCCCTCAAAAAGGAAAGAAGCCCAGAAGGTTCTCTCCTCGATTAGGTGGAAAAGACCCCCATAGGACCTGGGGGACTTCGCCTCAAACTTAAGGATAGCTCATTGGACAGGAGCCAAAAGTCCCACCTGGGCAATTACCTAGAAAAAGGAGTGGACAAAGAAACCAATCACTTTAGTGAGGTGTTTCAAGAACGTTTGGCGCTTAGCTCGGTTTTTCTCTGTTTGGTATTTTGCCTTTTATTAAACTTTTTTGTTTTCAACACTGCAACAGAAGCCATCCTGCTGATTGTTATGCCTCCAAGAGTAACTGAGCTACCTTAGGTGTGTTATGGGCCTCTGAGAGCTTATTGAACCTAGCTCAAGAGGTGACTCTTCCACCGAGGCAGGGAGAGAATGATGCACCTGACTCCATCTGATCAGAAGGCTAATTAATTACTTGGTTATACTATATAATTTTATACTGTATTACATTGTATTACATCCCATCTGATCTGAGCCTGCCCAGCACTCAGCTCTGCTCCCCCTGCCCAGAATCTGTGACTGTCACCCTCAGTCCTGACACACACACACACCCCTGGCCCTGCCAGCCAAGGAACCAAACCCCATCCCTGGGGGGAACAATCCCCACACTGCATTCTGCTGGGGCACAAACACGGGCACTGCAAGGGAGATAAGAATTGTTCTTCCTTTCTCTGAGGCTCAGAGGATGTGGAACCCAGGAATGTTCTTGGGAGGAATTGTGCCTTGCTTTAATGTGGCAACATAAACCCGTGGGCTGGAGAGAGAAAAACAAGCAGGGTGGGAGTGCCTGGGCTAAAGCTGGGCTGGGACAATGAACTGCAAGGTGGGAATGGAGCAGAGCTGATCCCAGGGAGAGACCCCGTGCCCGGCCGGGCATTTTGGGGCCATTTTGGGTCATCTTGGGTGCAGCCCTGGCTGGGCTCTGGTGCTGCCCAAGGTGGGTCCATGGAGGAGATCCTTGGAATCAATCCCTGCTTTGTTCTGGGACTCCATCCAGCCTCTGCTCCAGGGCAGCCTGCACAAGGCATCACCAGAAATCATGGAATGGCCAGGCAGCCAGGGAATAACTCAGCCAGCCAAGAATTCACCCATCCATTGGGAAAAGGAGGGAAAACAAATGGAAATCATCAGGAAATAACTTCAACTGGGCATTCCCTGATCCAAGGGTTCCAGCTAGAGCCACCCCACATTCCCAGGATCCAAGGGCTGAGATCCAGCTGCAGCCATCCTTCCATTCCCAGGATCCAAAGGCTGAGATCCAACTGCAGCCACCTCATTCCCAAAATCCAATAGTTGAGATCCAACCCCTCATTCCCAGGATCCAGGGGTTGAGATCCAACTGCAGCCAGCCCCTCATTCCTGGGATCCAAAGGCTGAGATCCAGCCCCTCATTCCCAGGATCCAAAGGCTGAGATCCAGCCCCTCATTCCCAGGATCCAAGGGCTGAGATCCAGCCCCTCATTCCCAGGATCCAAGGCCTTGAGAGCTTTCCACTTCCATCCATACTTCTGCAGGGATTTGGCAGTGGGAATAATTGGGAAAGGGCTGGAAAAACCTGGGGAAACTTGGCCTGCCTGTCTCATGGAATCTGGGAGGGCTATGGATTCATTACTCCCTTCCCTCAACTGGGATTTCAAGAGTTTGTGCCAAATCAAACACTGAACTTAGGGATTTTCTCCTCAAAAACTATCCCTGGCGGCCCAGGTGGAAATAGAGAGGGATGAGTGGCATTTCAAATTCCAAGTGGGACAATTTCCATCAGCAGAAAAGCCGTGAGAAGAGGAGGGAAAAATGCCTTAAAAGCCCCCCAAATGCAAAGGAACAAAGGCAAAATCCTGGGAATAAACAGCAACACGGCACCTATTGATCCAGCTTTCCTCTCCAACCACGCTTTTCTTTTCCAAGCATAAAAAGCCCTTTTAGCCAAGATATTTTTCCCAATTGCCCAGGGAAGGAGGACCCTGCATTAGCCCGGAGTGGAGGAGCAAACAAAAATATTCCAAGGAGAGGGAGCAAAGCAAAAGCGCTGCTGGAAAAAAAGGGACTGCGGTGGGAATAAAAAGGGAGCAGCGGTGGAGACGATTTGTTTTCCTTGTTCCTGAGAAGTGGGAATAATGGGAAAAGCTCATGCTGGATGCAAATTATCCTCTTCCCACTCCCACTGCTGTTGGATATAATGGGATCTCTGGGGGGGACTGAGAGGAGCCGTAATGAGCCACTTGTCACAGGAGGGGCACTTGAACAACACCGGCACCTTTGGGGCAGTAATGAGGCGTCTGAAGAGCTGCATTATCCCAAATCCCTGTGAAAACAACACCGGGAATGGAGAGGCTGGAAATTCAACAGCACGACGCTGAGAGTTTCCCTTGTAAGCTTTGGGAAGCAGGGATGGGGTTTGGAGTGCAGGGAAAGCAGAGGTGGCTCCTGGAAGTGTGGGAGTTACGGGGAACCTGGAAATGTCCCTTGTCCCCAATCCCTTGGCTCTGGATCTTGGGAGGGGAGGGACCTGGAGCTCCTGGATATCATCCAGGGGAGGGATGTGAGGTTGTGGGTTTGTTGGTTTGCTCTGAGGCTTCCCAGAGCTTTGAATGGAAGCAGGAGTTGGGCTGTGTCACACAGGAAGTTCTGCTCCAGGTCGGGAGCCTGGAGATTGGCAAGTTGTGGATTTTGGGGTGGGAAGATCCTTTTTAGCTGGGATGACAGGAATGGGGGAGGTTTCTGGGACCTCAGCTCTTAATGGGCTTCCCACCTCAAAGCCCAGGTGGTCCAGAGTTTGTGGAGTTCCATCCTTGGGGATCCTGTGTCCAGCTCTGGGATCAGCAGGACAGGAGGGACCTGGAGCTCCTGGATCTGCTCCAGAGGAGGGATGTGAGGATGAGGAAGGGCTGGAGCATCTCCGTGCCCAGGAAAGGCTGAGGGAGCTGGGGCTGCTGAGCCTGGAGAGGAGCCCCAGCTGGGAGGGGCCTCAGCCCCAAGTGTCCCTGTCTGTCTGTCCCTGTGTCCCCCTGTCTGTCCCTGGGTGTCCCTGTCTGTCCCTGTGTGTCCCTGGCTGTCCCTGCGTGTCCCTGGGTGTCCCTGGGTGTCCCTGGGTGTCCGTGGGTGCAGGGCCTTGGGCACTTTCAGGGATCCAGGGGCAGCCCCAGCTGCTCTGGCAATTCCAGCCCAGCCCCTCCCCACCCTCTCAAACAGGAATTCCTTCCCAATATCCCATCTAAATCTCCCCTCTTCCAGCCTAAAGCCATTCCCTGGCTCCTGTTCCTCCATCCCTTGTCCCCAGTCCCTCTCCAGCTCTCCTGGAGCCCCTTCAGGCCCTGCCAGGGGCTCTGAGCTCTCCCCAGAGCCTTTTCTTCTCCAGCTGGACATTTTCAGTCATGAGCATTTGTTGTGCAGCATTCCATCCCACCAGGCAATGCATCCGAACATCCAAGCATATTCCACCAGCCCTGTACCTGTGTAAGGTCAGAAATGGGATGAAATCTCTGTGGCACTGAATTAGAGAAACCAAGCAGAGGGAAAAGTCACTTCAGCTGCTCCATCCCAAGCTCCATGGGGATCTAAAAGGTGGAGAATTGTCCTGAACAGAAGTGGATTGAGGCATTCCCCTTGTCCTGGCACTCCAGGCTTTTATCCAAAGTCCCTCTCTCTGTCCCTGGGTTTGAAGTTGTTCAAAGCAAGGAAACACCTTCCCCCTCCCAGCTCTGCAATCCCCCAAATTCCCATTTATTCACCAAATGGACTGAAGGGTCCTGATGCAGAACTTCCAAGATCATTTCTTATCATCCCTTGGGATGGAAATCCAGGAGCCAGAGTGGTTTCTATCCCAGTTCTCCAGATTTTAGCAGATCTTGGTGCTGGAGTTCGATGTCACTCCGATAAAAGGATCCCTCTCTCAGTGACCATTTCCCACCCTGCCTTCAATCCCAGAGCTGTTTTCCACGTTTCAGGAGGATTTCATTGTTGGCTCCGTGGCTTCCTCAACTTTTCAGCTTTCCCTGAAGTGTTCCCATCCCTTTCATCCAATAAATCTGGCTCAGGACCAGCTGTTTCTGACACCTGGATTTCTCAGCTGTCAATTTGTAGCCCATAAAATCTGCATCTAAAACATTCTGCCTCCTTGGATTCCACATTCCTTGTTTTTTAAGACTGGGGGATTTTTAGTTTTTACAATAAAAGGAAAGAGTTCAGCTGGTCCCTTTTGGGGAAAATGATCAGCCAGGGTTCCCATCCTGTGATCCATTGGGATCACTCAGCCATTTATCCCTGAGGAAAAGAATTCCTTAAAGGAATTGTTGCTGCACTGGGCACTGCAAATTCCAGCTGGGATGAGAGCAGAGCAGCACAGGGATCTCAGCAATGCCACGAGTGCCCCAATCCCTGTGTCCCTAAATGTCCCAGATCCCAGAGGTGGGATTGGTGCTGGCTCCCTTTCTGCAGGAACGAACAGTGGGAATTGTGTGGACATGGAGCACTCAAGGAATCCTTTCTTTTCCTGTTCCCTCCTTATTTTCCCATCAAGTTCTGCCAATTCCCTGGAGTTTTGGGAGCTGCAGCAGCTCTGTCCCGTGTTTGTGGCACTGCTGGTGACAGGAGCTGGCTGTGAGCTCCGAGCAGAGCAGCTCCCACTCTCTCACACTCAGGGAAAGGAAATAAAACCCGAGATTTATAAACGCTTCCCCTCGTGGCAACCTCAGCTCCAGCCCTTTCCATCTTTAACATGCTGGGAGAGCATAAATCCTGGATTTATGGAAAACGCTGCCCCTTCCTGTGCTCTGCTTTATTCCAGGATCTCTCTTGTATGGAAAGGTTGCGGGAAGAAAGAGAAGACGTTTTGTTCTTTATTTGCATTTGGGAAAGGCAACATCTGTCTCCTTCTGGATCTGCTCCTCATCCCAATCCTGCAGCTGGATCATCCCAGTCACCTCCTGCCTCCCCATAGCCATGGAAGCTGAAAATCAGGGAATTCTGTGGCTTGGAAGGGACTTTAAAGATGTTTTTTTCATTTGTGGCCTTCCCTTAATCCTCCAGAAATGAGTTCCAGGGCCTTCCCTGTCCCCCAGGAATGCCTGGAAAAATGGGATCAGAGCACAGGGAAGTGCAGCCAGGACAGGGTACAGCTCTGTGGGATCTTTGGAGCAGCACCAGGAACAGGAGCAGCCCCTGGAGGACTCCAGCCCTGGGCAGGAAACTGACTGCAATTTTAAGTTTTGTTTCTTTGCATTGTCAATAAAAAGGAAAAAAAAGTTATGGAGAGAAAAGAAATGTTCTAAAAGTTTTGTTCTGATTCTTGTTACTCTTTCTTTTCATTAATAAATTAATAAATATAATTAAATAACTTAATAAATAAATAATATTTAAGTTTTCTTTCATTTCCCATTTTAATTTATTTATTAAATAATAATTAAATAATTAATAAAAATAATTAAACTATCAACTTTTTCTTTGTACCCTTTTAAAGTTTTGAACCTTCTTTACCTTTCTCCCACTCCCACCTCACAGGAAGGAGTGATTCCTTTAGGGATCAGCCAGCCCTGATCCCACCACCCTCATTTGGCACAAATTGGCCAAAACCCCACAAAATTGGTGAAATCTCAAATTAACCAACCAGAAGCACTGCACCCCCCCAGCCCATGGGAATCACAGCATTCCTCAGCATTCCCACAGCTCTGCCTCCACACCTGGAGTGGTCCTTGCCCACCCAGGCTCCATCCATGGATCCAGCTCCAGCCAGGCCCCCCCCAAGGCTTCCCAAATTTCTCAGGGTTTCCCGGGAAACTGCGGCTCTCCTCCCTTGGCATTCACCTCCCTATCCCTGTCCCTTCCCAGCTGTGGGCTCCCAACTTCCTGACAAACCCAACAGGCTGCTCAGCCACTCCTGAGCCAGCCACAATTCCCTCACATCCCACAGAAAATCGTTTCAGAGGGAGAAACCAAACAAAATTGCAACCAGGAGTGGATTGAAAAGCAGATTTCCAAGGAATGCCCCATCCCCGTGGCTGCCCCTGGATCCCTGGCAGAGTCCAAGGCCAGGCTGGATGGGGCTTGGGGAACCCTGGGATAGTGGGAGGTGTCCCTGCCCATGGAAAGGGGTGGCACAAAATGGGATTTCAGGTCTCTTCCAACCCACACCTGTCTGGAATTCTGGTTCCCATCCAGCAATGACTTTTTGGGGTGAAATCCCTTTATTTTCCTTCCCCCACCCCGAGGGCAGACAAGCAGGAAGGATTCACAAATCTGGAGCAGAGGGAAAACCTCAGCCACCCTCTCCCTTCACCCTGGAATTCGATCCTCCAGCCTCGGGATGGAAGGAATTAACTCCATTTTCCTCTCCTCACTGCTGACAGGAAAAGCAGGATTGAGATCCAGCAATCCCACCTTGTCCCCTTCCCTAAAATTTGGCATTGCCTGCTCCTCTGATGAAGGAAATATCCCAAATTTCCAGACTCTGGAATAATTGCCAAGCAGGGCTTGGCTGGCTCAGAGTGCACTTCCTTTGCTGGGTGTTGGACCAGGAGATCCATGAAAAATTCCAGTTTCCCAGTGGGAATTGTTGTTTTTCCCACCTTCCCACCTGTGGTTTAAGGGACCCTGGTCAAGTTTTTAGGGCAGGACAGGATTTGCTGTCTTCATCCCAAAGCTTCTCCTCATCCCAATCCTCCAAAATCAGGTGGGAATTCAGCAGGAAACAAAACAACACCCATGCTCTGCGTGCCTTGGAAAAGACCTTTCCTGCTGGACATTTTTAGGAGAGGTTCTGTTGGAATCTCCAAGGTTTTTAATTAAAATTATAAACCCCTTTTCCCAGCAGAAGAATGGAAAAGGATTTTTGCTGCTGCTCCAGTTGGAATTTTAAAGCTCACACAAGTGGCAGCCACAGCTCCTCTGGGATTCCTGTTCCAGTGGGAATCTGGAAATGATTCCAGCTCCATGCTGAGGAGCACGGTGCTACCAGGGATGGTGGCAGGGGCACAGAACAAACACTGAGGCAGAGATTCCTGAACGAAGCACCTGGAGAGGTGCCTGATCTTGAAAAGGGAATCTCCCAGGGAATTGGGAAAAGTGAGAGGATCACATCCGAGCCTTCAGCCTCCATAAATGTGGGAAGGACGAAGGATGGTTTCCCAAAGAGAGGACAAAACTTTCCTAAATCCTCTAAATCTGAGTTCATGTTGACTTAAATCCATGGAGAGGGTTTGCCAAGGGATGGGGTGGAGATTCCATCCCTGGAATTGTCCAAGGCCAGCTTGGATGGGGCTTGGAGCAACCAGATTTTGTCAAAAATGTCCCTTCCCGTGGCCTTTTCCGACCCAAACCATTCCATAATTCCAAGACCTTTCATGGAACGGGTCCATCCTTGCCCCTTCCAGAAGGAACATGATGGGGGCAAACCCAATCCAGGGTTTGCTGTGCTCCATTTTGCCACTTAAAATATCCAAAAATCAGGGAAAACCTGGAAAACCAAAATATTTCCATGTGTTCTTCTCTTGGAAAAATCCAAAAGATGCTTTTCATTAGAGAAAAAACGAGTTTCCAAAGAGCTCTTTCCGGAGGTGGGTTCTGGGATCATCAGAAGGGATGATCCAGTGCCCATCTCCTCAAATCCCAGTTTTCTGGGAGAAGGGAAGGCAGGAGGTGTGAGGTACCTGAGTGTCCCATGGATTAGTGGTGGAAGCTTGGACTGGATCACCTCCGAGGTCTTTTCCCACCTGAATTATTCCTGGCACCACCAGAACTCTGCCATGGATGGGGATAATCCCTTCTGGAGGTGTTGGCAGGGAGGGAATGTTTGGATTGTCAGGGTTGTCAGCTCCCAATTCAGCATCACCAGCTCCCAAGAGCTTCCAGGAGCTCCCAGGAAAGGGAAAGCTCTGATCACGAGCTAGCAGTTAAACCCTCCCCAATTAGCCCTTGATTGGCTGGATGCTGCACTTGGCTGGAAGCGCTGACGGGGTGATGTAAGGCAGAGTAAATAATTAAAGATGAGCTCGTTAATTAACGCAATATCCCACGGCAAAGGAATTCCACAGGCCAGAACAACACGGAATTAATATTCCAAACTGTCTTCCCTCGCTGGTGGGATCAGGAGTTGGTTGATAAAAGGAATTAAGTCCATGGAATGACATTAGAGCTTTGTTTAGTCCTACCCAGGGCTGTGATGAATAATTGAAATTTTGAATTTTAATGTTAAATCTGCAGCCCAGCCCCATCCAGCATGGACAGAGATTCCTGGTGGAAATTCAGGAAGGAATCCCCATGGATGTGTTTCCAGCCCTGATCAAAGAATTTCATGGAGAGGGAACAAAATATTGTCAAAAAAACCTAAAAATCCCTCTTTGGACAAATCTCTGGGAAAGAATTCAGCCCCAGCAGAATAAATTCCAGCTCAAGGGGGTGAAACTTCCCAAACTGAGGAGAAATTTTAAACCAGGACTTGTCAGGTAAACTCAGTTCTAGGAAATCCTCATCCTGAATGGCTCTCCAGGGGTGCAGAGAATCATGGAATGGTTCGGGTTGGAAAAGACCTTTAGGACCATCAAGTGTGGCTGTCAGTCCTCTCCCCTACATGGCCTCAAGAGCCACATCCATGGGTTTTGGGCAATTCCAGGGATTGTGACTCCAGTGCTGCCCCTGGCAGTGTTTGACAGCCCTTTCCAGGAGGAATTCCCCCCTGAGATCCAACTTTAACCTTCCCTGGGGCAGCCTGGGGACATTCCCTCTTGTGCTGACACTTGGTAAGGATGCAGAAAAATAACAATGAGGAAGATGAAGTGGGAAGAGAAGAAGGAAGAGGAGGAGGAGAGGCAGGAGGAGGAGGAAGAGGAAAAAGAGGAAGATGAGGAAGAAGATAGAAAACGGGAGAAGGAGAGGAGGCGAAAGGAGAAGGAGAAGGAGAAGGAGAAGGAGAAGGAGCAGGAGAAGGAGAAGGAGAAGGAGACGGAGAAGGAGAAGGAGAAGGAGAAGGAGAAGAAGAGGAGGACGGAGAAGGAGAAAAGGAGCAGAAGAAGAACAAGAAAAAAGAGAAGAAGGAGAAAAGAAACAGAAGAAGACGCAGAAGATGGAGAAGAAGAACAAAGAAAGAAGAAGAAGAAGAAGAAGAAGAAGACGAAGAAGAAGAAGAAGACGAAGAAAGAAGAAGACGAAGAAGAAGAAGAAGAAGGAGGAGGAGGAGGAGGAAGAGGAAAAAGACAAAAGAGAAGAAGAGAAGGAAGAGAAGAAAGAGAAACAGAAGACTAAACAGAAGCAGAAGAAGGAGGAGAAGAAGAAAAAGAAAAAGAGAAGAAGAAGAAGAAGGAGGAGAAAGACAAGAAGGAGAAGAAGGAGAAGAAGATAAAAGAAGAAGAAGAAGAAGAAGAAGAAGAAGAAGAAGAAGAAGAGAAGAAAGAGAAACAGAAGAAGAAGCAGAAGAAGGAGAAGAAAAAGAAGAAAAATAAGAAGAAGAAGAAGGAGAAGAAGGAGAAGAAAAAAGAGAAGAAAAAAGAGAAGAAAGAGAAACAGAAGACTAAACAGAAGAAGCAGAGGAAGGAGAAGAAGAAGAAAGAGAAAAAAGAGAAGAAGAAGAAGAAGAAGGAGGAGAAAGACAAAAAGGAGAAGAAGAAAAAAGAAGAAGAATTCTTCATCCCTCCTTTGCAAGCTGGGAACCTCCAAACACAGAGACCAGCCCCCCCTGCCTGGGGAAGCCCACACCACGGTGACAAAGCTGCCCCTGGGGTGTCCCCAGGCCAGGCCAGGTGTGTCCTGGAGGAACCTCTGCCACCTCAGCAGCCTCTCCAGGGAGGGAGAAGCTCCCTGTGCTCATCCCCCTCCTTCTCCAGCACCAAACCCTCCCTCGGGGAGGCTCCTCAGCCTCTGCCACTCACGGATCTGGTTTGATTTATTTGCTCCCAGCCCTGGCAGGGTTTTCCGAAGCCACAGCCTGGAATGGACTTCTTGCTGCTCTCTGGATATGATCTGGCCCTGAATAAAATCTCGAGGTGGTGAAGCGGTGAGGAGCATGAACTCGGCTCTGCTTCCCCACAAACACAATTTGCCTTGTCACTTCTTATTTATTTTGAAGAGACTGGC
Organism: Serinus canaria; assembly: GCF_022539315.1. Lineage (NCBI taxonomy): Eukaryota > Metazoa > Chordata > Aves > Passeriformes > Fringillidae > Serinus > Serinus canaria. The sequence goes on along the minus strand of NC_066319.1, from coordinate 61,112,875 downwards.
AGGTTACATCTGCCTCGTGTTGGCCCAGATGCTATAAATTAACCCCTTTTCCGGGTGTGATTTATTTGGCTTTCATCTCCTCCAATCTGGCTCAAAATATACAGGGAAAAAAAAAAAAAAAGAAAGGAGATTCTGCAGGCTCGGGGGTCAGAATAAATCTTTAAAGCCAAGCTGCCTGAACTGAAAATCTTTCTCTGAGCATACCAATGGTTTTCTGCAGCCCCAGTCCAGCACATTTCTATTTTCCTGCATGAAAAACCAGAAATAAACCAGCTAAAAATGGGTTACAGCAAGCCATATTCCCCCCCAAACAAAAGCTCCACACAACTGCCACATTCCTGCCTTGCAGTTATTTATTGGGCTTTTTTTCCCAATCGTGCCTGAGCAGTGCCCAATTTCTTGTCTCTATTCACATTCCCAGTGAAATCCAAGCCTCCTTTTTAACCATTTCATCATTTTTTTCAGCGTTTTCAGTTCCCCAGGGCATTGACTCCATCTGTGCTGCTGAGATTCGGGAGCACAACAGAGCCACTGCTCTGAGAGCGGAGGAAAAGAATTTATTAGCTAAATAAAGTCATTTTTAACTTTAAAAGGCTAAGAAAAGTCAAAGAGTTACTTCCAGCATCCTTAATCCACCATGAATTAGCAGGATGGGATGGACCCCAGATGAGCACAGGGAGGGGTGGGAAATGGGAAGCATCATAAAATCATTTTAGGACTCATTTTCAGTTTTGTGGTTTGCTAAAACCACCCCAACTGCCCCAATCCTAGCAAAATAATTGCCTTGGAATAAATTTCCACAGTCTGGGATCCAAATCCTGATGAATAGTTTGAACCAAATTTACTCGTTTGAGGCCAAACCATTTTTCTGGTTTCCTTCAGAGCCGCGTTTGGGATAGAAATCCCAAGATTTGGAGAAGTTGGTGGCTGTGAAAACCCCTCCAAGCAGGCTCTGAACGGTGTCAGCCAAAGTTTGGATCCCATTTGGAAGGAGCAGAACCTTCCAGAACTGTGGGGTTCGCTGTGTTCCCACCACGTTTGTGCTGTGAGAAATTCCTGCCAAGGGGATGCCATTCCCATCACGTCCATTTATCTCCCTGCTGCTCCCAACCCGGAGATTCCTGCTGCCCTGATCTTTTCAGATTTTCCAAGCCTGATGTTTACACTCACAGAGTCACAGAACGATGAGGTTGGCAGAGACCTCTGGGATCATCCAGCCCAACCTGTGCCCCAACACCTCACCCAGCCCACAGCACCCAGTGCCATGGCCAGGCTTCTTTAAACACATCCAGAGATGGGGATTCCACCTCCTCCCTGGGAAGAGCATTCCAGAACTTTGTTATTCTTTGGGTGAAACATTTCTCCCTGATACCCAACCTGTCCCTTCACTGCAGTAGTGGAGGCTGTGTCCTCTTGTAGCAAATTTCTCACACACTTTCTGTAAATAACTTATTGATTTGCATTCTTTAGAGAAGAAGAAAAATTTGATGGGCTGTCGGTTTGTCCAGTGTCACTAAAGAGGTGGCACTGTCACCCTCCAAGCCACTGTCACTTTTAGAACTCGATAAATGTTGGAGTCAGAAAATAAACTTCCCTTTTTTACCTCGAAAACAGCGGCGTGCGCACCTTGTGTTATTTTGTGTCCTGTAGTGACAGGTAGTGACAGATTCCAAACACAAAATTTCTTTAAGTGACAGATTCCAGATTCCCATAGTGACAGACTCCGAACTCAGAATTCCTACAGTGACAGATTCTAGATTCCTACAGTGACAGATTCCAGGTTCCTACAGTGACAGATTCCAAATGCAAAATTTCGGAATCTTCCTGTTGTTGCTTGAGCTCTACCAAGCCGCACCCCACAAAACCCAAACACTCCATGAACACAGTTTTGAGAAAAACCTTCAGATTCTAATCCCAAAATTCCTATAGTGACAGATTCCAGGTTCCTACAGTGACAGATTCCACACTCAGAATTTTGGAATCTTCCTTTCGTTGCTTGAGCTCTACCAAGCTTCACCCCACAAAACTCAAACACTCCATGAACACTTCATGAACGCAGTTTTGAGAAAAACCTTCAAATTCCATACTTGAAATTCCTATAGTGACAGATTCCAGATTCCTATAGTGACAGACTCCAAATTCAAAATTCCTACAGTGACAGATTCCAAATGCAAAATTTCGGAATCTTCCTTTTGTTGCTTGAGCTCTACCAAGCCTCACCCCACAAAACCCAAACACTCCATGAACACAGTTTTGAGAAAAACCTTCAGATTCCAGAGTCAAAATTCCTATAGTGACAGATTCCAGACTCAAAATTTCTTTAAGTGACAGATTCCAGATTCCTGTAGTAACATATTCCAAACTCAAAATTCCTATAGTGACAGATTCCAAACGCAAAATTTTGGAATCTTCCTTTTGTTGCTTGAGCTCAATCAAACCTCACCCCACAAAACCCAAACACTCCATGAACACTTCATGAACGCAGTTTTGAGAAAAACCTTCAGATTCCAATCTCAAAATTCCTGTAGTGACAGATTCCAAACGCAAAATTCCTATAGTGACAGATTCCAAACTCAAAATTCCTATAGTGACAGATTCCAAACGCAAAATTTTGGAATCTTCCTTTTGTTGCTTGAGCTCAATCAAACCTCACCCCACAAAACCCAAACACTCCACCAACACAACTTTGAAGGAAAACTCCCACCCCCTGGGAAAACCCAAACAAACTGCCTAAAACACCTTCAAAAACCATTAAAAACCCAAATGAAGGAGCGGGTTCATTCCCACTCCAGGCCTCCCACCTGTGACGAGGAAGCTGCAGCGGCCGGCGCCCGCCTCGTTGATGATGTTGCAGTTGTAGAGGCCGTAGGAGTCGCGGGAGAGGCTGCTGACGGTGAACTCGGTGGAGTCCTGCAGGTCGAAGTGCCCCGAGCGCAGCAGGCGCCCGCCCAGGCGCCACTCGTAGCTCAGCACCCGCGTGGGGTAGGCGCGCAGCACGCGGCAGCTCATGGTGACCGCGCGGCCCTGGCCCTGCCGCAGCTCCAGGAACGCCGGCTCCACCGCCGGGGGGTCTGCGGAGACACAGCCGGGGTTAGAGGGGGGTTAGAGCGGGGAGCCAGGCCCAGGGGCAGGATTGATCCAGCTTCTTGTTTAGGACCTCTCCTAGAGACAGGACTAACCCAGGTTAGCAACCACCCCAGGTATATAAACTAACCAGGTTCTTGTTTAGGACCTCTCCCAGAGACAGGATTGATCCAGGTTCTTGTTTAGGATCTGTCCAAGAGACAGGATTAACCAAGGTTCGTGTGTGGGGCCTCTCCTAGAGACAGGACTAACCCAGGTTAGCAACCATCCCAGGTATATAAACTAACCCAGGTTCTTGTTTAGGACCTCTCCCAGAGACAGGACTAACCCAGGTTAGCAACCATCCCAGGTATATAAACTAACCCAGGTTCTTGTTTAGGACCTCTCCCAGAGACAGGATTAACCAAGGTTCGTGTGTGGGGCCTGTCCTAGAGACAGGATTAACCAAGGTTCTTGTTTAGGACCTGTCCTAGAGACAGGACTAACCAACGTTCGTGTGTGGGGCCTCTCCTAGAGACAGGACTAACCCAGATTCTTGTTTAGGACCTCTCCTAGAGACAGGACTAACCCAGGTTAGCAACCATCCTAGGTATATAAACTAACCCAGCTTCTTGTTTAGGACCTCTCCCAGAAGCAGGATTAATCCAGGTTCTTGTTTAGGACCTGTCCAAGAGACAGGATTGATCCAGGTTCTTGTGTGGGACCTCCCCTAGAGACAGGATTAACCAAGGTTCTTGTTTAGGACCTGTCCTAAGAACAAGACTAACCCAGGTTCTTGTTTAGGACCTGTCCTAAGAACAAGACTAAGCCAGGTTCTTGTTTAGGACCTGTCCTAAGACAAGACTAACCCAGGTTCTTGTTTAGGACCTCTCCTAGAGACAGGATTGATCCAGGTTCTTGTTCAGGATCTCTCCTAGGTCTGCGGAGACACAGCCAGGGCAGCAGGGTGTTAGAGGGGGAAAGTCAGGCCTAGGGACAGGATTAACTGACGTTTCTCTTTAGGACCTGTCCTAGAGACAGAATTGATCCAGGTTCTTGTTTAGGAACTCTCCTAGGGACAGGATTGATCCAGTTCTTGTTTAGAACCTCTCCTAGAGACAAGACTGATCCAGGTTCTTGTTTAGGACCTCTCCTAGGTCTGCAGAGACACAGCCGGGGCAGAAGGGTGTTAGAGGGGGAAAGCCAGGCCTAGAGACAGGATTGATCCGGGTTCTAGTGTGGAACCTGCCCTAGAGACAGGATTAACCGAGGTTCGTGTGTGGGACCTGTCCTAGAGAGGATTGATCCAGGTTCTTGTTTAGGACCTTTCCTAGAGATGGGATTGATCCAGGTTCTTGTTTAGGACCTTTCCTAGAGATGGGATTGATTCAGGTTCTTGTTTAGGACCTTTCTTAGAGATAGGATTGATCCAGGTTCTTGTTTAGGACCTCTCCTAGAGACAGGACTAACTCAGGTTAGGAACCATCCTAGGCATCCAAACTAACCCAGGTTCTGGTTTAGGACCCGTCATAGGAGTCAAGACTAACCCAGGTTCTTGTTTGAGACCTGTCCTGAGACAAGACTAACCCAGGTTCTTATTTGAGACCTGTCCTAAGAGACAAGACTAACCCAGGTTCTTCTTTAGGACCTGTCCTAGGAATAAAGAGCAATCCAGGTTCTTGTTGGAGACCCATCATAGGAGACAGAACTAACCCAGGTTGTTCTTTAGGACCAGTCCTAAAGACAGGACCAACCCAGGTTCTTCTTTAGGACCCATCCTAGGATTCAAGACTAACCCGGGCTCTAATTTAGGACCAGTCCTAGGAGACAGGACTAACCCGGTCCACTCCTGTTGCAGAAGGCTGGCTGGGTTCTTCTTTGCACATCCTAAAACTGAACACGTTAAACCCAGGTTCTGGTTTAGGACCCATCCCAGGAGAGTGGATCAACCCAGGCTGGTGTTTAGGGCCTGGCTTAGGAGACAAGACTGTCCCAAGGTCTTGTTAGGAGATCCCTTGGAACGACACTGAATAAAACCAGTCAGCTTGTCTTAACTGGGACAGCGCTTGGAACAACCCATGGAAGGTGTCCCAGCCCAAAGCAGGGGTGGAGGAGGTGGCCTGCGAGGTCTCTTCCATCCCAAACCAGCCTGGAATTCTGGGACTTTCTCTGGATAAAGAGGTGGCAACACCCTGGGCACAGAGCTGGGCTGGTGACTCAGAATAATAAATGTGGAATAATAAAAAAAAATAAATCAGGGGAATAATAAATCTGTGCTCAACGGGGACCTGAGGTGTGGGGGCATTCCTGAGGCTGCCAGAGCTCTGGGAATGTTTGGACACCAGGGATGCACAGGCTGGGATTTTTGGGGTGTCTCTGCAGGGCTGGGAGCCGGGCTGGAATCTCATGGCCTGATATTCCATGATTCCATGAACTCCCCACCCCAGGAGCTGCTGTCTGGCTTCACCAAAAATTGCCACCTCTGGATCTCTTTTCTCATTCCTGTGGAGGTTTTGCTGTCCCAGCTCCCCACACCCAGCACAGCCAGTTCTGCCCTAACTCAAATAAAACTGATTTTAAATAATTCACATTCACAGCTTCAAAATTCCCCCAGAATTCTGATTCCAGCAAAACACCGAATAAATAAAACATAACCAACACCCAGAGTGTGCACGGAGCCAACTTCCTGCTGCCACTTCCTTTGGAAAACTTCACCATGGCTGGAAAATAGGGAGAACCTGGCTGAGCAATGGTTTGTGCTCAGCTCATGTCAGCACAGCTCCTCAGAGCCAGGAAAATGTGTTCCCAAAGGGATGAAAACCTGGGAATTCTGGCTCTCTAAAGAACTCAGCTCATTTTTTAACCCCTGAGAGGGAAGAATTCCTGAAATCCTCCCGTTCCAGGGTGGAACAGGGAGGTTTTGTATCCTTAGAAGGTGTTTTATGTAAAACATTTAAATGTTCCTGCTTCCCCAAGTTTCCCAAGGCAGCAGCTTTGCAGGGAAATGTTAAATTCCTGAGGAATTATCCTTGGGAAAGAAAATATTCCAGCTCTCCACTGTTTTCTCAGGGAGATCTGTGCAGCTGCCTCTCCCAAATCTCCCGTTTTCCTCTCCCCACCCTGTCTTAAATTATTTCTACTTCCCAAAAAATCCGTAGATCCTTGTGTATAATGGATATCAAAAGAATTATTAATAAAATTTACTAATATTTACTATTTTCCAGGCATTTTCCCAAAAGTTGTCCAAGGGGAAAGTTCTCCATGGAAAAGCTGGAAAATATTGGAAAAGGGCAGTGGAGTCCCCATCCTGGCAGGGATTTACGGCCCTGTGGAGGTGGCACTTGGGGACATGATCAGTGGTGGCCTTGGAAGTTCTGGGAATGGTTGGATTTGATCTCAGAGGGCTTTCCCAGTCTAAAGCATTCCAGGATTTCACGAACTCTCCATATTTTTATGGATCATGGTCACAACAAGGCACCGGCTGCTGTTCCTGGTATAATTTGATCTTTATAACAGAGCCAATTTTATCTGAAATAAATATTTGAGTTTTAATTGGAAATTCTCTATTTTTTTTTTCCCAATTCCATATCCATCACCTCTCCAGCCCTTCCAGCCACACCAAAATACACCTTAAAATCCTGGGAAAATTCTCCCTAAATTTGGAGCCAGGCACAGAAGAACATTTAAAATAAGAACAGAAAAGATGCTCAAGCATCCTTTGCTGGAGATCTTCCTGATCCTAAATCCCTGAGGATGAGCACTGGAATTTTGGGACAGGAATATTCCTGAATCTCTGTGTTTGAGGTGTTAAAAATCCTTTCATGGATGATTTTCCTGTCATTTTCTGCCCTTGCTCATAAATCCTTGGAATGTTTGAACATCCAAAACTCATCTCTGGTTTGGAATAACATTCCCTCCTTTGTTTTCCTTGCTGCTTCCAGGGAATGCTCCAAACCCAGGGAATGATTTCCCCTCCCCTGGCTCCTCACTTTAACGATTTTAACGGGAATTTGTATTCAGGCCCTTCTCTCTTCTCCCCCTGCTTTATTTACTTACCAAGCTACTTTAGCCTTATAAACAGCTTTTAAATGAAACTTTCCCCTGCCTTTAAGGTCAAAAAAGTCTTTAAACCCCACAATTCCCATTTATCCAGGGGCTGATGATCCCCAGTGACAGGAAGAGAAAATTAACTCGGGCTGCTCATTCCCCAATCCCACTTTTGCAGGTAATAACTTTAATGGGAAAGGGAAGGGCTGATAAAAGCCCCAACCAGAGTTAACAGCTCATTTTCCATCATTTTTTTCCCATTGTTTTTATAGGATTGTGACTTCCCAGATGCAGGAGAAAAACTGGAGTTGTTTGTAACTTCTCTGCGTTGAACTCATTTTCATCAGCTCTTCCCCAAGGCTTTGGCAATTTGATTTAATTTACTTTTCCCCTCCTTATTCCTTTCATAATTCCACTATTAGTTTTGGAAAAATCTCCAGCAAAGCTGCCAAGGGAGCACGGTTCATTCTCTCCCACAATTATCTTTGGGAAGCAAACGGGGGCTGGAGTTAAATCAGGCTCCCTATTAATGTTTAATGAAGTTTTTTAGCCGGAGTACGTTCATGTTTTAAGGATTAGGAAACAGAAAAAGGAAAGTTCTGGAGCTATCCTGAGAAAGGAGCTTGCTTGGTTTGAAGCACACAGCTGCTCCTCACAGTGAGGGTCAAATCCTGGTTTTTGTGGTGGGATTTGTTAAGGAGAGAATTCCAGGAATTTATTTCCACCCTGATGCCCCGAGCAGAGGCTTCACCTGCTGGTTTGGCCTCTCCCATTTGCATTTTAAGCTAAACAAATACCGAGTTTTCCTCTCCCAGCTCCAGCAAGGGGAATAATAAATAAATAACAATAAAAGTGCTGCCCCTGCTCACTTTCCATTGGGTTTGTGGCCACTGCTGGATCCACACCACGGAATGTTACCCAGCACTTCCAAACCCATCTGTTCCCAGACTCTCCACTGCAGCCATATTTCCAGGATTTTTAACTCCTGAGGTGGGTCTGGAGGTGCCTGAATGGAGACAAGGAGAAGCCCAGACAAGATGGGATTTAGGAGCTTTGGGAAGCTTCAGGGATTGGGATCCCTGTGAAATGACAGCAACACTTTTCCATCCAAAGCTTGGAACAGGGGTATCACACCTTGGATTATGGATTTATTCCAGGGAAAGGAAACCACCATGGCCAGAAATAGAGAAAAGCCATTTGCACATTTGGGAGTAAATCAAAATCAGTGTGCAATCCATCCTGGAATTGTGCAATCCAACCCCTGCCCTGCACAGATATATCCATGGTACAGTGAGGAAAATCCCTGGTTTATGGAATCCTGGAATGGTCTGGGATGGAAAGGACCTTAAAGCTCATCCCATCCCATGGCAGGGACACCTCCCACTCTCCCAGGGTGTCCCAGTGTCCAGCCTGGCCTTGGGCACTGCCAGAGATCCAGGGGCAGCCCCAGCTGCTCTGGCAATTCCAGCCCAGCCAGGAATTCCCAGTTCCCAATCTCCCATCCATCCCTGCCCTCTGGCACTGGGAGCCATTCCCTGGCTCCTGTCCCTCTGTCCTTGTCAGAACTCCAAAGATTCTCATCATGGACTCCTAATTTTTTCATCTGATCCTTGGCAAGGTCCTAATTTTAAGTAAGAGAGATTTTGATGGAAACTTTCAGTGTAAAATTATTATTAATTTAATTTTCTTTTGCATCCTGTGTCCTTGCCTGCTTTGCAGAAGGATTTACACTGGAAATTCCCAGTGCCCACTCTCAGGAATTTGCTAACTTGGATTTTGTGCTTTGAGTTGTCTCCCCTGTCTGCAGAATTTGCTGGGATTTTCCAGGCTGGTGCCTCTGTCCTGGTTTGGCTCCTTGACAGGGCATTAAATCCTCTGGAAATCCAGATCCAGCCCCACCCAGCAACTCCCAGCTTCCTGAGCTTCAATATTTGTGCTGGAGCACGTGCAACGTTTGCAAGTGATAAATATTCAGCCGAGTAAAAACAAACAGATAAAATAAAACCTCTGGGGCAAAGCTGCACCATTCGTGTCCCTCCATATCTGCAAATCTTGATTTGTCCAGCTGGGGCCAGAAGGGGATGGGTGAATAATGAGGAGCTTCCTTAAAAAACCATGAAATGGGAATAATCCATGGGTTTTTAAAGGTGTCTGCTCTTCTGAGCGTCCTTTATGGGCTCTGCTGCTGCTGTTCCTTGGATTTTATGGAATTGAAATCGTCCTGGCTGGAATATAAATCAAAGAACAGCAGGGAACAACATTTCAATGCTGCAGAGCTCACGAGGGAGCCCTGGCTGAGCTCTGGGTTCAGGGTCCCTCTCTAGGGGCAGGTCCTGGATCCCAAATTTGTCTCTTCCACATCCAGGATTAAGGAATGTCTCTGGAGGAGCAGGGACCCGCTGGTGACCTGGGAATAAAACCCTCTCCAATCATTCTAAAGCATTTTCCAGCTAAAAAATCATGGAGCAAACTTAGGAATGCTGGGGGTGCTCACCTGGAGAAGGGAGGAATCCAGGGAATCCTCCCAGGGCCTGAAGGGGCTCCAGGAGAGCTGGAGAGGGGCTGGGGACAAGGACAGAGGGACAGGAGCCAGGGAATGGCTCCCAGTGCCAGAGGGCAGGGATGGATGGGAGATTGGGAACTGGGAATTCCTGGCTGGGCTGGAATTGCCAGAGCAGCTGGGGCTGCCCCTGGATCCCTGGCAGTGCCCAAGGCCAGGCTGGACACTGGGACACCCTGGGACACTGGGAGGTGTCCCTGCCTCCCACTCATCCTGTCCCTGGTTTCCTGGGATAGGAGCCTGATCCCAGCTGGCTGCACCCTCCTGGAGATGCCACCAGTGCCACCCACCTCCAGCAGAGCTCAGCCAGCCCAGGTGACCTTCACCCCCAGAGCTGGGGCCACCACGTCCCAACCACGCCCACACCCCCAAAAAGTGATGGAAAAGGAGGTTCCAGCCTCCAGTGTCAAATAAACCAGGGATGAACATGGAAAACCAGGCAGGGAGAGGAGCAGAGGAACTGGAAACCCCTGGGGGAGATCTCAGCATGATGGCTTGAAATAAAAAACGTTTTTAACTCGGGCAGGGGAGGCAAAGAGATGTTGTGAGGAGAGCAGAAAACACAGGAATGTGCACATAAAACAAATGTACGGATTTCAAACAGCACCAAAATCCCATTTTTACTGCTCTCCTGGACAGTGCTTGCAACAAATTTTATTTGCCTTGAAACAGAGATCAGTTCTCACCTCTGGATTTTATTTCTCCTGCGGACAAGGTCACTTCGGACCCAAATGGGGTTTGCTTTTGGTGATCAGAGCAGAGAATTACCAACAAACCCCCCAGATTTCTTTCTTTCTCTGTCCTGGTGAGATTTGGGGCCTGCTTTGTGTGCAGAAGTCGTGGCTTTAGGTTAAATTATGCATTTACCTTTGGGCAGGGTGAGGCTTTCATCTCCTTCAGAACCTGGGACTGGGAGCAAACCTCAGAAACTGGAATTCATTGAACTGCCCCTATTTTTAAGCAGCCAAGGTCAGGGCTTGAAAGTTTGGGGTCAGGGACAGAAACCCTGGGGATGGCTCAGCCTGGGATCCGTGGGAAATGAGAGGGACTCAGCTCAGAGCCAGAGGGCAAATTGTCCTCAGGTTCCAAAATTAAAAAAAAAAGCTTGGGGAAAGTTTAAAGAAAATAAGGAAAAAAAGAAAAGTTAGGGCCAGAAGAGAACAGCTCAGAGCAGCAGGACAGGGGCAAAAGGGGAATTTATTGGAGCAAATTCTCAGCCCTGAGTTCCTCCCTGATCATTCCTGGTGTCTCCTGAGAAGGACAAGCAGGACAAGGAGCCCCCAGGTGAGGCAGAATGACCAGGCTGGGAATACAAACCCTGCTTCCTTCCCTTCCTCACTGCCAGCATTTGAAATCAAGGGATTCTAAAGGAAGGAACGTTGAAATTGAGCATTGGTGAGGGCACAAAATGAGACTGAAACAGTGGTGGGATAAAACCTTTCCTCTGGAGCCAGGCTGGGAGAGCTGGGAATGTTCCCCTGGAGAGGAGAAGGCTCCAGGCAGAGCTCAGAGCCCCTGGCAGGGCCTGAAGGGGCTCCAGGAGAGCTGGAGAGGGACTGGGGACAAGGGATGGAGGGACAGGAGCCAGGGAATGGCTCCCAGTGCCAGAGGGCAGGGATGGATGGGAGATTGGGAACTGGGAATTCCTGGCTGGGCTGGAATTGCCAGAGCAGCTGGGGCTGCCCCTGGATCCCTGGCAGTGCCCAAGGCCAGGTTGGACACTGGGACACCCTGGGACACTGGGAGGTGTCCCTGCCATGGCAGGGCTGGCACTGGGTGGGGTTTAAAGTCCTTTCAACCAACCCCAAACTGTCCCAAAGTTCATTCCTGTGCCTGGCCACAGGGAAAGAAGGAATTACAACTCCTGAAATCAAACCACCCCATGATATTCCCCATTTCAGATGTCCAGCCTTAAAGCAGAGCCTGGCTCTGAAATGAAACTGCCCTGAGTGCATCTGATGTCAAAAACCTCAGAGAAATTCAGGGTCTGAGTTCATTTGGATTTTCCTGGTCCTGACTGCTGGGAGTGGTTGAATTCCATTTGGAAGATTCCAAGGAATCAGGCCTTGCTCATCATCTTTGAGCCTGGATTTGCATTTAGGTTTTACTCACACTAAATAAAATCCCTCACAACTAAACAAACAAATGCCTAAATAAGGGGCATCCCCTCTGCCTATGGGGCTGCTCTCAGGGCAGAGGGATTTGTCTTCTGTGTCCAACAATTTCATGCTGAACGGAATAAACTCCAACATTTCCTTGTTTTCCTCCTCCCACAGGAGTCTCTAAAATTCTGTATTATTGCTTCAAAGTCTGCTTTTCCCCCCAATGTTTTACAAGGAATTGCCTTTTTGTTTCCAGTAAGAGCAGATATTGCTCCTCTCCTTCTTCCAGCTGTTTCCTCTCCTGCTGGAGTTCATCTTCCCCCTCAACCAATTTTATCAAGCCCTGTTTTATCTCCAAAATTGAATTTCCAAGGTTATTGAAAGAATATCTTTTTCTCTCTTTCCATTTCCTCCCCAGGCTCCACCAGGGCTCACCTTGGATGTATTTGGGAGCTCTGCACAGTCAGTGGGGTTGCCATGAGGAATATCCTGGAACACCCCGAGTTCCCTGTTTTCCTGGCTTTCCCAGCATCCTCAATCCTCTGGGACAGTGGAAGGTGTCCCTGCCCTGACAGGGCTGGAACTGGCTGGGTTGAAGGTCCCTTCCCACCAAACCCTTCTGGGATTCTGGGATTCCTTTCCCTATCAGCCCAAGCCCACGGGACAGAAATCGACTAGGATCCAAGATTTATTCCTGGAGCAGGGAGCTGGGTGGCTCCAAGCCTCATCCAGCCTGGCCTTGAGGTGGATCCATGAATTTGGAGAGCCCTGAAGGTCGACAACCACCGTGCCCATGGCAGGGATGGAACTGGGGGAGCTTTAAGGTCCCTCCTGACCCAAACAATCCTGGGATTTTGGGATTTTCCAATTCCAGCAGAGATGTGGAAGCCTTGGCAGTGCTGGGTATCCTGCTGGGCTCGATGACCTTTCCAACCTCAGCCATTCCATGGGCTCACATTTGGTCTTCCAGGTTCCAAGCCAGGGATTTCAGTTTGCAAAGGGCAACAAAACCCAGCAGGAATGGGATCCTCAGGGAATGGGCTCATTCCTGAGGCTGCCAGAGCTCCAGGAGCTCTGAGGGACAGGGGGGGATTGTTGGGGTGTCTGGGCAGCACCAGGAGCTGCACTGGAGGATCCTTGGGATCCCTTCCAGCTCAGGATATTCCAAGATTCCAAGATTATTTCAATGGAGTTGATGTAGAGATGCTGCTGCTTCTCCTTCGTGGCTCCCAATGTCCTGAAGGTACCAAACCCAACATCCAATGGATCATTCCAGAAATTTCCAAGCTCCATGAAACTTCTTGGAATGATTTTACATTGCCCAGACACATCACAATTATCCTGATAAAACAAATTACAGCAGGGTGTGAACCTGCAGCCTCTCCACTGCAAGCCAGGACCTTCCTAAAAAGAAAAATTTGCTGGAAAAATCAGTCCCAAGTCTGGGACTAACCAGGAATGGGAATTCCCACCCAGGAATGGGATTTCTTTGTGTCTCTGTCCCTCTCTGCAAGCCAGCCCTGCCACAGATTAGAAAATGAGGATAGGATCAGTCTGTTGCTTGAGAGAGAATAAAATGTGCCAATAATCCATCGGGAATGATCAAATAAATCCAAATAAACTGCCCCATCTGGAGGGAGAGAGTCAATGAGAGCAGGCAGAAAAGTGGCTTTATGATAAAAATGTCTATTAATGGGCACTGGAACTGCAATGGAGCCTGGAAAATGAGGAATTTGTATCAATTGTGAGGGCTGTGGATCAATTGTGAGGACTGTGGATCAATTGTCAGGGATATGTATCAATTTTAAATGGTTTGGATTTATTATCCAGGCTCAGAACTACCTGGAGATAACAATTCCTCTAAATTAGAATGTCCCTGCTTTTGTTTGCCAAACCAATAGCAAATGGAAGGGATGAAAGTTCCCTTTGTTCTGTGGAGATCTCCTGAATGCAAGGAAAGTGTGAGAAATCCAAGGAATCCTGTTACAAGGAATTTCCTGTCAGGAATTTCCAGCAGGGAAGCTGCTCATGGAGCCACCAGCCTGAGGAGCCCCTCCCAGGGAGATGAGTGTCCACAGAGAGGAGTTGTGGGGACACCAGCAATTCCATGGGTGATGGAAAATGGCTGGAGTGATTCCCAAGGGAATGATGCTCCATGGAAGCTCCCCCAGGCAGGTGGAGGAGCTGGAAAACACCCAGGGGGAGATCCATGTCCTACCAAACCGAGGACACAAAATCAGAACCTTCATCTGCTTCATCCCCCCTGTGCTGGGGCATCTCCAGGCCTGGGGGGGATTGTGGGAAGACCTGGAGGGGCTGGAGCATGTCCAGGGGAGGGAATGGAGCTGGGAAGGGGCTGGAGAATTCCTGAAGGAGCTGGGAAGGGGCTGGAGAAGTCCTGAGGGAGCTGGGAAGGGGCTGGAGAATTCCTGAGGGAGCTGGGAAGGGGCTGGAGAATTCCTGAGGGAGCTGGGAAGGGGCTGGAGAATTCCTGAGGAGCTGGGAAGGGGCTGGAGAATTCCTGAGGGAGCTGGGAAGGGGCTGGAGAATTCCTGAGGGAGCTGGGAAGGGGCTGGAGAATTCCTGAGGGAGCTGGGAAGGGGCTGGAGAATTCCTGAGGAGCTGGGAAGGGGCTGGAGAATTCCTGAGGAGCTGGGAAGGGGCTGGAGAATTCCTGAGGAGCTGGGCAGGGGCTGGAGAATCCCTGAGGAGCTGGGCAGGGGCTCAGCCTGGAGCAGAGGAGGCTCAGGGGGCCCTTGTGGCTCTGCCCAGCTCCTGCCAGGAGGGGACAGCCGGGGGGGTCGGGCTGTGCTCCAGGGAACAGGGACAGGAGCAGAGGGAATGGCCTCAGGCTGGGCCAGGGCAGCTCAGGGTGGGCCCAGCAGGAATTTCCCCATGGAAAGGGGGCTCAGGCCTTGGCACTGCCCAGGGAGGGTTGGAGGGAATTCTGTGACCTCTGGCTCTTGGGGACAGGGGTCAGTGGTGGCCTTGGCAGTGCTGGGAACAGTTGGATTTGATGATCCCAAAGGGATTTTCCAACCTCAAAGATTCCCCTCAAGACTCCTCTTGCCTTCAGAGATTTCACTCCTGAGGTGGTTCCTCAAAGCCTGGTGGAACCCAAAGGAAATCTCTCCAAAAAATCATCATTCCCACCGACCCTCCCAGCATTCCCTGCATCCAGGACCTCCTGGATACTGAATACTGAATCCAACATCCTCTGGCCCATCTCCCCTGGAAAACCCGACTTTGTGGGACACAAAGAGCTCTAATTTCATTCCTGCTGGAAGGAATCTTCCTGCTGACAGTGTTCCCAGCTCCACAGGCAAAATGATTTACAAGCCTCCCCATTAACAGCTGCAGACAGGCCTGAATAACAACACTGGAATTGGGAATAAAATCCAGAGGATCGGGGAGGGAGCACGGGAAAAGCAGCAGCTTGTCTTTAAATCTGTGCACTGCCTTCCAAACTCTGTTTTATGAGGCAATTACAGGTACAAAGTTGGATATTGGAAAGTGAGACAGCAGGAGAGGGATTTATGGAGCTAAAAAATCAGCTGGGAGGAATTCCAGCAGCATCCATGGACAGAGCTGTTTGTGTCCTGTGTCAGTCCAAATAATCTTAATTTTTAATGCTGCACTTTGCAACCAGAGTTCTGTCGAAATCCATATTTTGTGTAATTATGGGAATTAATCTCCTCAGTATCACAGGACAACAAAGGAATTCTATTTACTCAGCACCTTCTGCTGTTAAAAATTAACTACACGGACAAGTTAATTATTCCAATTTACCTTTCCCTGGCTGGTGTTGAGCTGTCCTTGGTTTTTGTGACTCCTTTATATTCCAACCACAGCATTCCCCCTCCTCCTGCTGCTTGCCTTCTTCCCATGATAACTGTGGGGATGGATATCCCAGAATTCCACGAGGTTTAGAGAATCATCTCATGGGTTTGCCTCAGCCATGGGGCTGGAATTCCCATTTTCCCTTCAAATGGGAATTTCCAGCCGTGGGGCTGGAATTCCCATTTTCCCTTCAAATCCAACCTCTTAACCTGTTGTTAATTGGGAATAGAAGAAGAGGCTGTGGCTGCTCCGTCCCTGGAAGTGTTCAAGGTGGGATGGGGTTTGGAGCAGCCAAAGCTCTGATCCTTCCTGTTTTAAATACGGATATGGAATGTTTACATCTCTTCCCACTCGTTTTTTTCCTCTTCCAAAACCATTTTTGTTCGGAAGACTCCTTGCTCCTGCCCTCAGACAGTGCAGGATCCTCTCCAAGACCAATTCCCAAAACAACCCCAATATAAATAATTCCATTGTGCTTCCCTCATAACATCTCTGTTTATCCAGGTTCTGGAGTGCTCTGGTTTTTTTTTTGGTTTTTTTTGTTTTTTTTTTTTTTTTTTTGGAATTTCTGACAGGAAGGCCTGTCTGTGATAATAATTTTAATTAAAAAAATACGAAAAAAATTCAAATTATCTGGTTCTCATCTAAATTTTCCACGGCACCAGGGTTTGCATATTCATCACCTCCCTGGGTCGCCAAACTCACGCTGCCCTTGACCTTGCTAAATGTCAGAAAACTCCTGGGATTTCTCTCTCCTGGTCCAGCCATCCGTGATTTCCCTGGTTTTTTTCCCTGATTTGTTCCATGTGGATAAATTACACCCAAAGCCATCCTTGCCTCTGGGTTATTCTGAAACCAGCCCCGATCAGATGAGGGTCTTAAAGAACAGATTTTGCTGTTTTACAGTTTTCTGGGAAGTTTCTGGACTAGGAATTAAGGAGCAGGGAATGATCCATAGGTTCAAAACCACGACATGGGAATCATCCATCCGGAGTGCCTCAATCTCTCTGTATTTATATGTAAAATAAATTTAGCAATAAATATCTCCACAGGGAGGTCCAAGATTTAAGCTCAGCTTAGCAGCATCAACCTCTGCCATATCCTGGGAAAATCCTTTTGGGCAGGAATGTGGAATTCCTGGGATTCAACCACCAGGGTGGAAAAAAAAAAACACTTTGGAAAACAAATCAAAATTTTCAAAGCAATGGGAGCACCATTATTTCGATATTTTCAAGTTGTTAAGGTCATGACGTCGTTGGAAGAGAAGGGAAAAAACGGCTCAGAATTTAAAAAATTGATCCTGTTCTAAACTTGTTTTTAGGCTGTTTTTAATCCCACCACAACCAGCCCAAATTAAACCCAACTTTCATCTGCAGAGAAAGAATTCATTCAGAAAGTGATAAATGCACCATAAATGGAACGGATTGGGTTATGTAATATTTGTCCTGAATATTAATCAGCTTTTCCCACTCAAATCTTCAGTCATAAGGGGGGGGAAATAAAGATGTAAATAATATTAATATTAAATGCAAATTCTGCTTTCCTTCATCATTCCAGCCTGCCTGAGCATAGATTTATAAGAGATTTGTTTAAAAATCCAGATATTTGCCCCACTTGATTTCTCAGCTTCCTTGGTTATCCCTTTTTAATGAGTTTTCATAATTAAAATTTTATAATCTGGAAGATTTCACTCTTTGGGAGTTTTACCACACTCCTGATCCGCATTCACAAGACAATTCCATGAAGTTGGTAAATTCCCACAGGGATTGGCCACCCTACCTGTTCAAACATCTTCTCCTAATGGCTTTCCTAAAATTCCAAGAGTTTTTAGCTCGTTCATCCCAGTCCCATTTGGGATGGGGAACGCTTCCTCCTCTCGCAACAATTTTTATTTCATTATTAATACAATATTTGCATATAAATATTTCATCAGGCAGATATTTCCGGAGCAGACCCAGCACATTCCTGAGCTGCCAAATTGCCTTTCCAAGGCAGAAAAATTCCTTTTCCCATTGGAAAAAAGAAATTGAAAATCAAGGAAAGAGGACTCAGGGCTGGATTTTCCAGCTGATGGAAAATGGGAATAACGCATTTCTGCTGCTCCCCTCAGCCCCTGAGATCATCCCTCAGCCTCATCTTTCTCCTTGATTAACTCTGTTCCATTCCCAATCTAATCCCTGCAGGATGAGCCCCTTTTCCAGGGTCATTTGGAATTTATCACCAAGGAAGAACGACACAAATAAAGCTGAGCTCCAACAGAACAGGAAATTCTGGAGCATCCCAGTGTGGCCACCAGAGCTCTGCCAGCCAGGTTTCCATGAATTATCCTGGACGTTTTAGGAGGCTTTCCAAGGGTTTGGAGATGGATGAGTTTGGGAAGGGGTTTGTGCTGTAAATGGGATTTTAGGGAGAGCAGAAGGAGAAGGGAGCTGGGGAAAACAATCCCGTCCTCACTGCACTGATCACTTGGGAAGGGACGTGATGGAAACGCTGCCTTAGGTGGCACCTGGTGGCACTTTTGTGTCCCCACCCTCTCCTGCAGCTGGAAAAGTGAGGCTGGAAAATTGTCCCTGGATTGGGCCCTGTCTGCCACCAGCAGGGTTTGATTTATTCCTTAAAAATTCCCTTATCCACAATTGCAGCTGGAAGATCATAAAATAGAATCCCAGAGCGGATTGGGTGGGAAGGGACCTTGAAGATCATCCAGTGCCACCCCTGCCATGGCAGGGACACCTCCCACTGTCCCAGGGTGTCCCAGTGTCCAGCCTGGCCTTGGGCACTGCCAGGGATCCAGGGGCAGCCACAGCTGCTCTGGCCATCCCAGCCCAGCCAGGAATTCCCAATTCCCAAAATCCCATCTAACCCATGATGGGAAATCTCATCTCAGAGCAGCCTGGGAGGTGTCCTGGCCCATGGAGGGGGTTGGAATGGGTTGGGTTTGAAATTCCCTTCCAACCCAAACCATTCTGTGACTCCAGGATTTTTATTTTCCTGGAGAAGTTTTAGGATTTAAGGTAAACACACAGAAAAAACAAATCTTAAACCACATTTCAAGAACAAACTGTGACCAAGATCAAAAATCCACAATTTTCCTGGACAACTCCCAGGCTGGGATCCTGACATCACTGAGATGGGATAAAGGGATGGCAGCAGAAAGGAGAGGTGAGGAAAACAAAGAACTCATTAGATGAGGGGGTCAAATTAAAAAAAAATCCTTTATATTTAAATTTACTTTTTATTTTTCTTTAGCTTGACCCAACAGAAGTGACCTGGAGCAGGAATTCCACAGAAGGATTTGCCCTGTGGAACAGATTCCCAGGGAATGAGCGCATTCCCAAGGCTGCAGAGGGTGGGATTGCTGGGGTGCCTGTGCAGGGCCAGGGATTGGATTTGTGATCCTTGTCGGTCCCTTCCCACTCAGGATATTCCATAATTCCTTGAAAATAGATTAATTAACCACTTTTAGTCAGACCAGGTCCTGCTGCCACAAGGAGAACCTTCCCAAGAATGGGAATATTCTCACTCAGCACATCCACAGAGAAATCCATGAGTTATTCTCTAAATGAAAGCGTTCCATTAAAAATCTTTCCCCGTTCATCTCTGCTGGAAGCATCTAGGATAAACATTCCCAAATTCTGAAAGGAACTGGTTTTTATGACGATTGGTTAAATGCCACCGTCGGTACAGAAACGCCGCTCAAGTCGTTGGGAACAAAAACTTTCCTCCCACAGGAAAAATAATCAAAGCTTTCCATAATTTTTCTCCATTCATCTCCAATTTGTCACTTGCCAGGATGTGAACAAAGGGAGCAGAATTCTAAACACGGAGAGATGAAAGGAAAAGCGCCTGGAAATACCTGTTTAGCTCCTACTTCTTGGAAGCATTTTCAGGTTGTGCCTCTTCTCTCAGAATTAGGAAAATTCTGCATCTCAAGCAGAATAAAAAGGCACCAAAAAGAGGGGGTTTGGCAGCAGGAAAAGGTGGGAAAATAACAGCGACCCAAGCAATGCATCCCCAGAATCTGAGAGTCAGCAGAGCCATCCCATGGGATCCACCAGGAACTGCCCCAGGTCCCAAGGAAGTTGGAAGATGTTGGAATTCCTCAGCCACAAAATATTTTCTACTTTTCACAGAAAATTCATGGCAGGAAAAGGGGAAAGAAGCGACTTCCCCCCTCCTTATTTAGAAGGATCAACCCTCCACTGTTTCTGTGGTGGTTCTCATTCCTGGATTCAGAGAATCCCAGGATCGCTGAGGCTGGAAAAGAGCTCCAAGATCAGAGTCCCAGCTGTGCCCAGTGCCCACCTTGTGCCCAGCCCAGAGCTCTCAGTGCCACCTCCAGGTGACACCTGCAGGAATGGGCACTGCAACCCTCCCTGGGCAGTGCCAAGGCCTGAGCCCCCTTTCCATGGGGAAATTCCTGCTGGGCCCACCCTGAGCTGCCCTGGCCCAGCCTGAGGCCGTTCCCTCTGCTCCTGTCCCTGTTCCCTGGAGCACAGCCCGACCCCCCCGGCTGTCCCCTCCTGGCAGGAGCTGGGCAGAGCCACAAGGGCCCCCTGAGCCTCCTCTGCTCCAGGAAAAAATGGTTGAGCCAAGGACAGGAGGCACAGACCCCTCACTCCCAAGGGATGAGCATGCTGACCCCACAGTCAAGAGAAACCCACAGGGGAGAGGATTCCATCCTCCCTTCAGCCTCGACTTCGGGATTTAAAGCTGGAGCAGCAGGAAAAATCTGGGGTGGAAGTCCTGCAGATCCCAGCCCTGTAATCAATGCATCCGTGATCTGTTACAAAGCAGAGCCAGGAAAAGCAAACCAGCAGCTTATCAGCACTGAGGACGTGTGAGTAGCAGCTCTTCCCTGGAGGCCCCAAAGGAGGTCACTTCTGCTGAGCACAGAGCGCTGCTAAAAAGCCAAGTGACAGAAGATTGGGGCATCTGAAAGCGGAATAAATGAGGGCTGCACTTCATGAAACACCCAAATTAAGTCCTGACAGAGCAGCAGAGGCAGGGCAGTCACTCAGCCCAAGGAATGGCTCGTTATCCCCCCGTTACTCCCCAGAAGCCACCTCAAACCAGGCTTTCCGTGCTCGGACAGCAAACACCACACGTTTCCAAAATAAAAACCAACTGATTCCCTCTCTTTCCCCTCCCCATTCCCGAGGCTGGCTGGCAGAGCGGAGCAGGCTGGATCTGGATGCGGATCAGCTCCCAGGGAACAGCTCTTGCCCTCCTTTTTCCCTCCTTGTTTTACACAGCAGCAACAAATGAGCTCAGGATCAGCTCAGCATTTAGAGAAATATGTCCTCCCCTCTCATCTGCTTGTTCGTGTGTCAAGGAATTCAAAGCTGTGGGGAAAATAATGATTGCCTCACACTCGGTTGGGTTTTTTTTGTTTTGTGAGGTTTTTTTGTTGGTTTTTTTTTCCAGAAATGAGACTCCTATGTCATTTTTTTACTTCCACATTTACATGGAATTCATGGATTCCGGGAGCTACAGAGACAAACAACCCCACATCAAATATGTAACAGCCATAAGACTCTTGCCGCTGTCGGTTTAGGTGAGGAATAAATCAGCTTTTTCTCAGCGCAACGAAGGGAAAACCGAGGGGAAGAGAGGCTTTACTCACACTGCACGATGAGCTGCACCAAGGCCTCTCTGGGCTTGACGTTAAACCCGTTGTACTGGCTGGTCTGGCACCGGTAGGTCCCGCTCATTTCCCGGGAAACGTTGACGATCCGCAGGATCCCGTCGTAGCTCTCGGTCTGCAGGGCCCCGTCGGGCATGGCCACCTCCTTGTCAGCCCGTGACCACAGGATGATGGGTTTGGGCTTCCCTGTCACCTGGCACTGCAGCTCGATGGTGTCCCCTTCCCGCGTCACCAGCGGGGACTTCTCCTGAGGGACCGTCAGGTTGGGGGGCACTGGGAAGGGGAGAGGAGAGGGGTCAGCAAATCAGGCACCAGGATTTCCTGCCCAGGATCATCCATGGAAAGGGGATTTATCCACAGCAGCGCTGGGCTGTGCCCTTTGGAAGCTCCCACATTGATTTCTCAGCGGCCTGGAGAGCCTCAGAGGAGATTTCCCAGCCCTGCTGTGGCGCTCGTGCCCTCCCAGTGCTCCCCAGGGCCCTCCCACCATCACCCGATGCATCGTTCACAGGGGTCCCAGGGTGAGGGAAGAGATGAGAAAGTTGACTCCACGTTCAGAAGGCTGGTTTATTATTTTATGATCTATATTATATTAAAACTACACTAAAAGAACAGAAGGAAGGATTCCATCAGAAGGTTTAGCTAAGAACAGAAAAGGAATGAATGACAAAGGTTTGTCTGTGCCCCAGCCAGTCTGGGCAGCTGGGCTGGGATTGGCCATTGATGAGAAACAACCACAGAGACCAATCCCAGCCCCACCTGCTGCACCCACAGCAGCAGAGAATCCTTGGCTGCAGTTTGTTCCTGAGGCCTCTCAGCAACTCAGGAGGGACAAATCCCAAGGAAAGGATTTTCCATAGAACATGTCGGTGACAATCACTCCCTTTCCCACTGCCAGTTCTGCTTTCCTTTAAAGGATCATTTGCACTAAATCCCGTTTTTTTAGAGCAGCCTGGCTGCTGATTTTTTTATCCAGCCCGTGCATAAGTGGCTGTGGATGAGGAAGGATTGTGGCAACTGAGAAATCACCTCAGAACTGGAGGCCTGACCCCAAAATGCAGCTGGGATCTGTCACAGGGGGTTCACCCAAGTGCTGTTCATTCCATGGGGACAGGCATTAACAATTCCAAAAGGGACACTGGAATTATTCCCAGCAGCCCCATGGAGCAGGAGCACCTCACAGTGAGCAGGTGATGGCCAAGGACACGGGACAAGGATTTGGATGTGTGGGAGCAAATCCAGAGGAACCCACGGAGCAGCTCCGGGGCTGGAGTCCCTCTGGAGCCAGACTGGGAGAGCTGGGAATATTCCCCTGGAGAGGAGAAGGCTCCAGGCAGAGCTCAGAGCCCCTGGCAGGGCCTGAAGGGGCTCCAGGAGAGCTGGAGAGGGACTGGGGACAAGGGATGGAGGGACAGGAGCCAGGGAATGGCTCCCAGTGCCAGAGGGCAGGGATGGATGGGAGATTGGGAACTGGGAATTCCTGGCTGGGCTGGAATTGCCAGAGCAGCTGTGGCTGCCCCTGGATCCCTGGCAGTGCCCAAGGCCAGGCTGGACACTGGGACACCCTGGGACAGTGGGAGGTGTTCAGCCTTGCTTGGAAAACTCTTGGAATGCTGTGTGGAGAGATGGAAAATCCTGACTTAAGCACTGCCCACCCTCCTTTTCCTCTGGTGCCTCCTGAAAACTCATCTTTCCTCAAGGATCTCCTGTCCTGCAGCAAGGACAGACATTCCCTGTGGGAACACAGCCCCTCCAGGAGCTTTTCCTCTCCTGCCTGTCCTTCCCTCAGCTCCTTTCCTGGAATGCCAGGGCTGACAAAACCCAGCCTGCACCTCCCTCCTGTCTGCAGGAAAAACATTCCAGAGCCATTTTCAACCCCCAAGGGACAGAAACAACAAACTAGTCCCGGTGAGAAGCAATTCCAGCTTTCCCCTGGGATCTGCTCCTGTCTCCAGCCTTGACAAGTCTGGTAGGAATCAGAGCTGGAATCTGGGGCTCTCACAGGATCCAAAGTGCTGCTTTCAGCTGTTTTGAAGGCTTTAATCGCTCCTGTCAGGTGGGACAGGCAGACATGGGCAGAGCTTTTTTGCACAGGGAAGGAAAAATGATTTTATATTTAAAAATAAATCAGGAAAAATTAAAAAGAAGGAAATGACAACTGCTTAATAAAACATTCCCAATATGAATAAAACATGATTAATTCTCAGTTATGTGGTGTTTGTGCCACAGCAGGTTCTGAGCACAGGAAAATTCCCGGGGGAGCTGGAGCACTGTGAAATCATGGACCAAAGTGGGAGAAAGGTGCTGTTCCAAGAAGGAAAATACAGTTTGTAGAGAAAGGCTCAGTTTATAAAGCCTGTGAGCTGTGTTTCCAAGAAGGAAAATACAGTTTGCAGGCTCCTGCAGCCAGGAGCCTCCTCCTGGATTTTCCAGCTCACCTGGATTGTGGCTTCTCAGCTGAGAGGCAAATGTGACAGAGGCCTGTGTGGATCAGGAAAAATCCTGGATTTGTCCTTTCCCAGCCTGTGCAGTGGATCTGCTCCTGGCTGGGACTGTTGGGATCCAGGCCTTTCCCAGCTGGATGGATGCTGGAGGCTCCTCAGGCTTCCCTGGGAATCCCAGCCTGCCTGGCTCAGGGATTCACTGCCCTCCAGAGCTGAGGGGTCACTGGGATGAGATCCCTGACATCCTGAGATCCCTGTGATCCCAACATCCCGAGGGAAAAGCCTTGGGCCAGCTCACCCAGCTCTGCTGCAGCCCCAGCAGGGGCCAGGATGGGAATTCTCCCTCTGGGAATTGTCCCTGTGGAGCTATCCCTGGACAGCAGGTGCTGGCAGCCTCTTCCTGATCCCAGCATTTCCAGGCTGGGTGAGAGCAAAGGGTGAGCAAAAAATTATCTAATCCCAGCCTGGGAATGCCATCCCAGCCTGGGAATGCCATCCCAGTCTGAGCCATCCAATCCCAGCCTGGGAATGCCATCCCAGCCCGGGAATGCCATCCCAGCCTGAGCAATCCAATCCCAACCTGAGAATGCCATCCCAGTCTGAGTTATCCAATCCCAACTTGGCAATGCAATCCCAATCCGAACTCTCCAATCCCAGCCTGGGAATGCCATCCCAGTCTGAGCCATCTAGTCCCAGCCTGGGAATGCCATCCCAGCCTGAGCAATCCAATCCCAGTCTGAGCCATCCAATCCCAGCCTGGGAATGCCATCCCAGCCTGAGCAATCCAATCCCAGTCTGAGCCATCCAATCCCAGCCTGGGAACGCCATCCCAGCCTGAGCAATCCAATCCCAGTCTGAATTATCCAGTCCCAACCTGGGAATGCCATCCCAGTCTGAATTATCCAGTCCCAACCTGGGAATGCCATCCCAGTTTGAGCCATCCAATCCCAGTTTGGGAATCCAATCCCAGTCTGAGCTATCCAATCCCAGCTCAGGAATCCAATCCCAGTCTGAGCCATCCAATCCCAACCTGGGAATGCCATCCCAGTCTGAGCTATCCAATCCCACTCTGAGTTATCCAATCCCAACCTGGGAATGCAATCCCAGCCTGGGAATGCCATCCCAGTCTGAGCCATCCAATCCCAGCCTGATCCATCCAATCCCAACCTGGGAATCAGCCATTCCAGCTGGGACAAGGCAGGAAACTTGGTAAAAAAACCAAGAAACACGTCCACGTTTGGAGGGGGGAAAGAAGCAGATCCACGACAAAAATCCCTGTGCAAGTGCAATCATTCCCCCTCTTTTCCCACCAGTTTTTCCTGACGAAGCAGAGATAGCAGCACAGCAAAACAAGCTGCACCTGGCTGAGATAAGGAGCAGCACCACCAGGGTGCTGACAGCTGATAAGAAAGGCTCTGTCAGTGTCCCAGATGGAAAGATCCCCTCAAATCCCTGACTCCTTGTCTCCCAGGGAATTTTGTAGTGCCTGTCACTGCGAGGCAGCTGAGAGCTCGTTGTGGCTCCCAGGATTTATTCCTGCTGCTCCTGGAAGCAGCAGAGGGGACAGGAGAGACAAGTCCATCCATTAGGATGAAGAATTCCAGGGGAAATGCCATCAATCCAAAGCCTGGCTGCACCTCTGGGTCACTTTTGAGGAACAGTGACCAAAGCAATGAGGTCCCACCAGGAATTTCTCTGTCCCCACCCCATTTATGGCTCCACCTCCCCCAAATTCAGACTCTCTAATTGCTCTAATTAGGGGCATTCTACACTCTCTAATTAGGGGCAGAAAAGCCCCAGACCTTTGCACAGGAGGGTTTTTGGCAGGGTTTCCCCTTTCCAGCCCAGCTATTTGTTCTCACAACCTCACAGGTATTTAATTATCTCTGAGCTGTCTGTTCCACCGGCAAATGTAGCTGGAATTAGCAACAGGCTGAAAAAATAAATGTCTGTTTTTGGGGAAGGGTGACACTTGGCAGCCTGGGCACGTGGGATTTGTCTCCATGAGAAATCCACCTCAGAAGGATTGAAGAGAAAATAAAAACTGGATTTTTTTTTTTTTCCCACAAAGATTTCGGGACACCCCAGAGCAGGGAATGGTGAGTGTGGATGTGCAAGGTTAGGAACAGGGAATCGTGGAATTGTTCAGGTTGGAAAAGTCTCTGAGATCATTGAGTCCAACTGTTCCATGGCCACCCCTGCTCCAAGTACCACATCCAGAGGGATTTTAAATCCCTTAGGGAGGGGGACTCCACCCCTGCCTAGAGCTGGAGAACCTCTTCAAGGCAGGAATTCTCCCTGATGTCCAACTAAACCCTTTCAGGGCAGGAATTCTCCCTGACATCCAACTAAACCCTTTCAGGGCAGGAATTCTCCCTGATGTCCAACTAAACCCTTTCAGGGCAGGAATTCTCCCTGACATCCAACTAAACCCTTTCCAGGCAGGAATTCTCCCTTGACAATCCAACTAAACCCTTTCCAGGCAGGAATTCTCCCTGACATCCAACTAAACCCTTTCCAGCAGGAATTCTCCCTGATGTCCAACTAAACCCTTTCCAGGCAGGAATTCTCCCTGACATCCAACTAAACCCTTTCCAGGCAGGAATTCTCCCCAGTGTCCAACTAAACCCTTTCCAGGCAGGAATTCTCCCTGATATCCAACTAAACCCTTTCCAGGCAGGAATTCTCCCTGATGTCCAACTAAACCCTTTCAGGCAGGAATTCTCCCCGATGTCCAACTAAACCCTTCCAGGCAGGAATTCTCCCTGATGTCCAACTAAACCCTTTCCAAGCAGGAATTCTCCCTAATGTCCCACTAAACCCTTTCCAGGCAGGAATTCTCCCTGATGTCCAACTAAACCCTTCCAGGCAGGAATTCTCCCTGATGTCCAACTAAACCCTTCCCAAGCAGGAATTCTCCCTGATGTCCAACTAAACCCTTCCAGGCAGGAATTCTCCCTGATGTCCAACTAAACCCTTCCAGGCAGGAATTCTCCCCAATGTCCCACTAAATCTTCCTGGCACAACTTGGGGCCGTTTCCTCTCTTTCCACCACTCGTGCAAAGATGAGCAGGCAGAGGTGGCTCCAGGGGCTCAGATCCATGGGGAAAGGAGCAGGGATGAGCCCAGGGTGTGCCAGCCAAGCTGCTGCCGGTGGGGTGGGCAGGGAGGGGTGCCAGGCAGGTGCCACCGGGCTGTCACCAGCTGTGCCAGCTGCTGTATCCCAGCAGGTGCTGCTGCGGCACAGGGACAGCCCTGGAGGGCTCAGCCTCTTCCTCCTGCAGCTCCAGGGGCTGCTCCAAGGAAAGGGCAGCTCTGGCCCTGCTTTGCAGAAGGAAAAGGTTCCCAGATCCCAGGTGGAAACAAGAAATGTTCCCTCATTCCTGCAGTCCACTGCCCGGGCTGGAAAAGGACAAATCCATGGTTTTTCCTGATCCTAACTGGAAACAACAAATGTTCCCTTGTTGCTGCACTGAGGGGCTTCAAAATAAATTCACACTCTCAGCAATTTCCTGCAAGGGAGGGTGGCACTGGGAGAATAAAAGGCTTTGGTGACACTTGGGAAAGTGACACCTGGAGAACAAAAGGCTTTGGTGACAGAGGACAAGAAGCTTTGGTGACACCTGGAGAACAAAAGACTTTGGTGACAGAGGGAAAAAAGCTTTGGTGACAGAGAGCAAAAGGCTTTGGTGACAGAGGACAAAAGGCTTTGGTGACACCTGGAGAACAAAAGGCTTTGGTGACAGAGGACAAAAAGCTTTGGTGACACCTGGAGAACAAAAAGCTTTGGTGACAGAGGACAAAAGGCTTTGGTGACACCTGGAGAACAAAAGGCTTTGGTGACACTCAGAGGGAAAAAAGCTTTGGTGACACCTGGAGAACAAAAAGCTTTGGTGACAGAGGACAAGAAGCTTTGGTGACACCTGGAGAACAAAAGACTGGTGGCACTCAGAGGGAAAAAAGCTTTGGTGACACTTGGAGAGCAAAAGGCTTTGGTGACAGAGGACAAGAAGCTTTGGTGACACCTGGAGAACAAAAAGCTTTGGTGACAGAGGACAAAAAGCTTTGGTGACAGAGGACAAGAAGCTTTGGTGACACCTGGAGAACAAAAAGCTTTAGTGACAGAGGACAAAAGGCTTTGGTGACACCTGGAGAACAAAAGACTTTGGTGACACTCAGAGGGAAAAAAGCTTTGGTGACACCTGGAGAACAAAAGGCTTTGGTGACAGAGGACAAGAAGCTTTGGTGACACCTGGAGAGCAAAAGACTGGTGGCACTCAGAGGGAAAAAAGCTTTGGTGACACTTGGAGATCAAAAGTCGGAGAACAAAACGCTTTGGTGACACTCAGAGGACAAACATCTTTGGTGACACCTGGAGAACAAACAGCCTTGGTGACACTCGAGCAGCACCAGTTTAAAGCCACATTGTCACCCTGTGAGTGGGCAGTGGCCCGTGGTGAGCAGGTTCTGCTGATCTCTGTCCAACCCTGGTTTTCAATAAAACATCTGAGACAACTCGGCCTCCCAGGGCGGCTGATCCAGCACGAGGTGAGGTGGCAGGAGGTCACTGCTGTCCTGTCCCCTGACGTTTTGTTCTGCTCCCTAGACAGACATCCCTGCTGCTGGAGAGAGTAAAACCAGGCAGGAACTCTTCCAGCTGCTCTCCTGCGGCAGTTCCCCTGGAATTCCAGAGGATCCATGATCCAGCACGAGAGGAGAACAGGGACAGGACAAGACAGCCACTTCCGAGGGGAAAAAAACCCAACATTCCTGAGCCTCATATGTTTATTCCTGGTGTATTCTGGGTGTTGTTAGTTCTACTCGAGCTCTCTGAAGTCCTGATGGATCAAATTCCAGCTTAATTAACGGATCAGACAGATTAATTAAATGCCAGAGAGCTGTTGGCAGAGGGAAGAAGCTGCAGACAGAGAAATCCTTCAGAGGCGCTCTGATCCCATTAAAGCCTCCCTGCCCACGGAGCCTGGACGGGCTCTGACATCCCTTCCCAAAGCATTCCATGATTCCAGGACAATCAGAGGGGGACAAGGAGCCCCCACAAGTGGTGGCCTCGCAAGTGCTGAGCTCTTCCCTGGGAATTTTGGGGGCTGCTGTCACTTCTGTGTCCTCGGGAGCCTTCAGGAAAATATTTCCTTGGAGTGATCCCTGTCAGCAACAGGGAAAAATCCTGGGATAACATGGCCAGGCTGCTCCACATGGATTCATCCTGATAATTGGGATCAAGCACAGCAAAGGAGTGTTTGAGCAGCACATGATGAAACCATCCAAACTGGAGATCTCCCAGAGAGAACCTCCCCAAGGAGCTGCTGCAATTCACATTATCCAAGGAATTCAAGCCCAGCCTGGCTCAGGAATATTGAGGAATCCGCGCTGTGCCGGCTGGAAGGGAGAGCAAAGTTATTTGTGTGTCCTGCTTGTGCAATATTTATGAATTTGAAGGGCTGAGTGGCCAGGATTAATCATCCTCAGCCTGAGAGCTGCAGTTTGGGCCCAGCTCATGATTCATGCCCTGACGTGATGCTGGAGTTAAGTCAGGGCTGAGCCGGGGCACAAAATAGATTTGAGCAAGATCATTCCGCCCAGGAAGGGCAGCAAGGGATAATTATTCCTGAGGGATAATTATGCTGCTTCTGTCTGTAAACAGAGGCTGGAACTGCTCAGCTGCTCTGGTTTTTTGGGAGAAATGTTGGGGAACACCCAGGAGCTGCTGCTGGAAGGGGCCCAAAGGTGGGAGAAGAGCCTGTGGGGGGGGAGATTTGCCGATCCAGGAAAATGATTGGAAAAGCAGCTGAAGCCAAGAAAACTTGGGAGAATTTCCTTTACCCTTTCATCCCCATGGAAGAGGGTCCATGAAGGCCCTGGTGTGGAAGGGAAATGGAACAGCCTGTCAGCAATTCCTGGCTGGATTTCACAGATGTTTTCCCATCATTCCTGTTCCTGTGTCCCCCCAGGCAAGGTCCCAATCCCAAAGGGGTAATTCCATGTTTTCTGGGGCACAAACCACTCCTAACTGCCCATGAGGACACGATATCCACCATGGATTTTGTGGAATCAAAGAATCCTTTAAATTGGAAAAGCCCTCCAAGATCACCAAGTCCAACCATCAGCCAGCACCACCGTCACCTCCAACCCCAAGTGCCACATCCACACCTTTTTTTTAACTATTCCAGGGAAGGGAATTTCCATGGACAGACTTTTCCATCCTTTCTGAGAAGGAATTTTCCCTAAGATCCAATTTAATCCACCCCCGAGGCTGTTTCCTCTCACCCTGAAGCGATGGTGAGGCCTTGGACAAAGGGTCCAATCCTGAGGGTTGGGATGATCCTGATTTTTGGACAAAAATTCTGCTCAGGCAGGGAAATGATTCCAAGATCAGTGCTTGGAACACAGCACTAAAGCCACCACCTTGCTCTGCAGCCGGAGCAAAGAGGAACATTTAACACCCAGAACATGCAGAGCCAGCAGGAAATTAGGGAAATTAATTCCAGCGCTTTTTCAGGAGCCGTGCTGAGGAGCATCCATGGATGAGGAGAGCCACGGGATGAGGAGTCCATCCACAGCCCTCTGGAGAAGAACAAAGAGACTCTGCCACACAGGGGGTGTCAGCTCCCAGAAATCCTGCTGGAATCAGCCCACGGAGGGTGGATTTATCCCAGAGAAATCAGATTCCCCAAGGGATTGTGAGCAGGACAGGAAGGGGCTCCCAAAGATGGAGCCAACAAGAAAAATTCTGCACATTTAACACAAAACCAGAGCTATAAAAGACAGAGATTTGTAACAAAATACAGCGTTTTTCTGTCCCCTCTGCTCCCTGCTCCTTCCCAAGATAAATTCCAAGGATAACAGCTCACCAGACCCATCCATTTGCTGCAATAACCAAAGGCCTCTGCCACCAACCACCGCTCTGGACGGTGCTTAAGGTTTACAAATATCTTAATTAGCCACTAATTACCTCCCAAACCCCACACCCTCGTTACGCAAGGCCTGTGATTCCAATAAACATTTGGAGCTGGAATCAAGGTCCCTTTTATGTCTCATCAAAGCAGGAACGGGATGACCAGAGGGCTCCTGTGGCACCGCAGGATCACGGCTGCAGGTCCTGGAACGGCAGCCCGGAGCTTTAATTAATTCATTATTTAATGGAGAGCTGATTAGCTCGGCAGGGAAGCCCTTTGCACATTGCAGAGCCTCACACGGAGCAGCTCTCCAGGAATTCCTCTGCCTGGATGTAGCAGAACTTCTGGAAAGACAACTTTATCCCTGGAAATGTTGGAGCTGGTGGCCCTTTCCAACTCAGAGATCCCTTCCAACCCAAACAGCTCCATGATTCCATGATTCCGTGATTCTGTGATTCCATGATTCCATAATTTCATGACTCCGTGATTCCATGATTCCATAATTGTCTGCTTCCTTGATTCCATAATTCTGTGATTCTACGATTCCATAATTCCATGACTCCTTGATTCCATAATTCTGTGATTCCATGATTCCATGCTTCCATAATTCCGTGATTCCATAATTCTGTGATTCCTTGATTCCATGCTTCCATAATTCTGTGATTCCATGATTCTGTGATTCCATGATTCTGTGATTCCATGATTCCGGAATTCCATAATTCCATGACTCCTTGATTCCATAATTCTGTGATTCCATGATTCCGTAATTCCATGATTCCATTATTCCATAATTCTGTGATTCCATGATTCCATAATTCCATGACTCCTTAATTCCATAATTCTGTGATTCCATGATTCCGTGATTCCATAATTCTGTGATTCCTTGATTCCGTGCTTCCATAATTCTGTGATTCCATGATTCCGTGATTCCATAATTCTGTGATTCCATGATTCCGTGCTTCCATAATTCTGTGATTCCATGGTTCCATAATTCTGTGATTCCATGATTCCATAACTCCACGATTCCATGAGATCTGGAGGCCTCCAGAACACCCCGTGCTCATCCAAAATCCATGTCCTGCTCCGGGACGTTCCCATCCTGAGGTGGTGAAAGCTCAGCCTAACCTCAGGCTCATCCCAAGGGCAGGAATTTGTCTGATGTTTTTCCATGTGGGACACCTGGCTGTGCCCCCAGGGGGTGGGAATGAGCCACAGGAAGGATTCCCGTAGGAAAAGAGGGATCAGCACTTCCTCCAGACCTTCCCGTGGCAATTCAGAGCAGCAAAACCAGAAAACAAAGGAAAATACCCCAAAATAAGAAATCTCTTCCCTGCTCAACGGTGTCTCCAGGAAAAAGGAGAAAAGGGAAGGAGCCAGAAGGGATAAATGCTGATTTTTGGGAATAAAAACAGTGTCCTGGATAGAGCAAACCATCCCCATCCCAAAGCTGACTCTTCCTGCTTAAATCCAACATTTGAGGCAGAGAAAGGAATCCCTTGCACAGGCTGACACCCTCCAATCCACCTCTTTCTTTTCTCTTACCACAAACCCACTTCATTGAGGTTTTCGTTGCTTTTTTAACATCTTGTTGCTTTTTCAGCATCTCCTGCCTCCAGGTTTCCATGGAATGATCCCACATATCCCGAAGAACCCCGGCTGGCTCTCAGCACCATTTGCCCAGGGTGGGTTTTATGGATGACAGGGCTTTCCTAGGGCAGAAATTCCACGTTTGGGTCTCGATTCCCACTCCTCCCTGACCCATTTTATTGAGACGTGGGGGGAGCAGCGAGGGGATTCCTTCAGGTCCATTTATGTGAGATACTCAGGACATAAATCCGGGTTTTTCCTGCTGAAAATGTCAAGGGAAAAAAGAAAATATTCCTGCTGAACAAGGGCAATTCCAGAGCCGCACGTCCCTTCCCAGCCTCCTGGAGAATTCATGGATTTCCTCCTTCCTTAGGATTTGATCCTGCCCCACTCCAGGAGGAGCTGCACACACATCAGGAAGAGGAAATTCCCCCCCATCCCAGACATCCAGAGGGATGTTAATAAACCCTGCAAGTCGTGGCATTTGGGAAATGTGTTTGTGCCTGGGCCTTCTGTTCCTAATTAGCAGAGCAGTAATGAATCTTGATGAATCACTAATGACCTTCAAAGCACTGCAACTATTTCAGCTTCCACTTGGCTGGGTAATGAAGTCATTCCAAGAGCAGAATTCCTTTCAGGATGCTGCAAAAGGCTGAGCCCAAATTCCACATTTCCTTCTTCCCCCTTTCCTGATTTTCTGGAGTGTTCCAGGACAGGAAGCTTAAGGGGTGACAGAATTCATCATTTCCTGCAGGGACTGTGGCGAGCTGATAGGAATGGCCAACTAATGGATGTTTGCAGGAAATCCCATCAGTTTTCCCAAGGATTCCCAAGGAAGTCCAGGGAATTCAGTAGTTATTGGATGCATGAGTGCACACCCAGCACTGTTTGCTCCACCTGGGCAGGCAGGTGACAAAGTCCGCATGGAATGCTCGTCCATCATTCCAAAGTTGGCTCTTCTCCTCTAAGAATCCTCTCAGTTCTTTTCCTGATAGTCAAATCATGGGATCATGCAATGGTTTGGGATGTAAAAGAAACTAAATCCCCCCCAGTGCCAGCCCTGCCATGACAGGGACACCTCCCAGTGTCCCAGGGTGTCCCAGTGCCCAGCCTGGCCTTGGGCACTGCCAGGGATCCAGGGGCAGCCACAGCTGCTCTGGCAATTCCAGCCCAGCCAGGAATTCCCAGTTCCCAATCTCCCATCCATCCCTGCCCTCTGGCACTGGGAGCCATTCCCTGGCTCCTGTCCCTCTGTCCTTGTCCCCAGTCCCTCTCCAGCTCTTCTGGAGCCCCTCCAGGCTCTTCCAGGGGCTCTGAGCTCTCCCTGGAGCCTTCTCCTCTCCAGGGGAACATTCCCAGCTCTCCCAGCCTGGCTCCAGAGCAGCTCCATGGCCAAAAATGATCCAACAGGGAACTTCCTCAGGTTTCTGTTGTTTGACCAAAGCAGCTCAGCCCCCGATCACATTTGAGGAACAGTGACCAAAGCAATGAGGTCCCACCAGGAATTTCTCTGTCCCCACCCCATTTATGGCTCCACCTCCCCCAAATTCAGACTCTCTAATTTCTCTAATTAGGAGCATTCTCCACTCTCTAATTAGGGGCAGAAAAGCCCCAGACCTTTGCACAGGAGGGTTTTTGGCAGGGTTTCCCCTTTCCAGCCCAGCTATTTGTTCTCACAACCTCACAGGTATTTAATTATCTCTGAGCTGTCTGTTCCACCGGCAAATGTAGCTGGAATTAGCAACAGGCTGAAAAAATAAATGTCTGTTTTTGGGGAAGGGTGACACTTGGCAGCCTGGGCACGTGGGATTTGTCTCCATGAGAAATCCACCTCAGAAGGATGGAGGAGAAAATAAAAACTGGATAAAAATAAACCCAAGAATTTTTCTGTTTCTCTGATTCCCTGATCAAGGGTCAGGGAATCCCAGAGTGGTTTAGGAATAACACTGACCTCATTCCAACCCCTCCCACAGGCAGGGACACCTCCCACTGTCCCAGGGTGTCCCAGTGTCCAGCCTGACCTTGGGCACTGCCAGGGATCCATTGGCAGCCACAGCTGCTCTGGCAATTCCAGCCCAGCCAGGAATTCCCACTTCCCACCCAATTTTCTGTTTGAACCCATTCCCCATCTCCTACCAGATGTTCAGCTCCTGATGAACATTCCCTTTCCAGCTCCCTGCAGCCCCTGGAACATTCTGGGAGCCCTCCCCAGCCCGGGGTGCCCTGGCCCCCTCCAGCCCAGCCCCAGGGCTCTCCCCTCACCCGTGCTGCTGGAGATGTTGACGTCGATGCTGATGTCCGAGATGCCGCCTCCCTTGAGGGACGCCACGCAGGTGTAGGTCCCGAAATCCGTGAACTTGAGGTCGATGATGTCCAGGTTGGTGGTGCCTGGGGACACGTCGGGGTCGGTCTGGGTGATCACCATCCTCTCCGAGCTGCGCAGGGGCCGCCCGTTCTTGAACCAGCTGAAGGTGAGCTCCTCCGAGGGGATGGCTTCCACCTGGCATGAGATCTTCACCTCCCGCCCGATCTGGATGTTGTCGTCCTTGTGGTACGGGTCGGGGGTGATCCAAAAGCGTCCTTTTTTTAAGGCTGGAACACAGGGAAAAAGAGACATTTTCTATAATCGAGTGGAAATTTGGCTTCGCCTGTGCTGCTACAGGACACGAAATAAAATGACATGGACAGGCAGCTCTGCAAGGTAGAAAAGAGGGCAAGTTTAATTCTGACTCCAACATTTATTGATTCCCAAAGGTGACAGCTGGTTGGAGGGTGACAGTGCCACCTCCCCAATGACACTGGACAAACCAACAGCCCATCAAACTTCTCTTCCTCCAGAAAAGAGAAACCAATAAGTTATTTACAGAAACCAATAAGTTATTTACAGAAAGGATGTGAGAAAGTTTGTGACAAGAATGTAAACATCAGAAGGCTTTGAAAATCTTAAAAAATCAGGGAGACACGCTGGAGGCCTAAATATGATTTTTAAAGGGGCAGCAGCCACAGGGTTTGATTTTACCCCCAGGAATCTGCACAGCACCAACTTGGAATCATGAGGGTGAACCAGCTGGAAACTGGTATGGAATTAAACTCCGAGGCAGGGGGGCTGAGCTTTTTTTGTGCGGTAATTCTAACTCAGTTTTGGTGATTCCAACTCAGTTTTGCTAACTCCAACTCAATTTTGGTAATTCAGTAGGTCCTTAAACAAGGACTTGCCAATTCCACGCTGAAGGAGCTCTCTCACCACCTGGAAAAGAATTTGCGCTTCCAGAGCTAAGAAAAGAATTCACATTTATTTATTTATTTATTTATTTATTTATTTATCTATTTGGTTGTCTTTTCAAAGTGGGAGAAAAAAGCCTAAATCTGAGCTATTTACCTTCAGTCCCACAGGGTAGGAGAGGCTTTCTCCATTGAGAAAGGCAACATTTTTAAGGAGAGAATGGAAAATTTAGGATTTTTCTAGGAAAAGCTTCATTTCTGGATGCTGCTCCTCAGTTCCAACCACATCTTAAAAGCATCCGACTGGTTGATTTTATTTATTCATTAATTATTTAATTTATTTACATTATTCATTTACTTCTATTGATTTAAGGGAGTTCCATGGCTTTAATCAAGAATGGAATTTTTCCCGCTTCTCTTTGCCGAGCCGCTCTCCTTCCCTCGGGAAAATCTCAGCCAATTCCCAGGAACCAGCACGACCAAGTTGGAATCATGAGGAGGAACCAGTTGGAAACTGCCAGGGAATTAAACTCTGAGGCACGAGTTGAGCTTTGTTTTGTGCGTGGAAATAACAGCACAAACAATGCTCACAGGCACAAAAACCCCCTCAATATTTCATGCAGATCCTTTTCAGGCAGGGGAAAACCAAAAAAGAACTCGATGGGCACGACCAGCACGACGTTTCAGCCCAAATTTGTCGCTCCTAACCTCAATAAACTATTTTTATTTCTGGATTTTCAGCAGTTTCTCCTGCCTGGAACCGAACAAAGTCTAGCAGGGAAGTCAGGGTAACTTTCCTTTGTGGAAAAGCACAAATTCCAAGGTAAGAAAATGGGGCAGAACCTCAAAGTTTGGGTCAAAGCTGTTTCTTGCAAGCAGAAGGGGGTTGGAAGTGGATGGTCTTTAAAATTCTTCCAACCCAAACCATTCCACAAGTCTGGATGAGGTCTCCAAAATCCCTTCAGACCTTCCTGATTTCCACCACGCTGGGGACACCTGAGCTGAGCTTGATACAAACCCACCAGGTGAAGGAAAAAGGGTTTTTTGTATCATTTCCTCCTTCCAGCAAACCCATAAAACAGTGGCTTGGGTTTTCCTCAGCTGTAGATTCCCGGATCTCTGTTTCCTTTCCAGGAGGAAATTTCCAGGAGGGCATTCCAAAATGCCAAGAAAATTGAGCCAGGCCATGGATTTTGTCTCTGTGGTACCAGCTGGGTGCTGAGAAGTTTTCGTGGGGTGCGACACAGAAATTAAATAGAAATTAAAGGTTAAGGGGTTTTTACACAGGCAGAGACAAGGGAGAATGGTTATAAACTTAAACAGATTTAATGGGATATTGGGAATTGGGAATTCCTGGCTGGAAGGGTGGGATGGGGCTGGGATGGAATTCCCAGAGCAGCTGTGGCTGTCCCTGGATCCCTGGCAGTGCCCAAGGACAGGTTGGACATTGGGGCTGGAGCAGCCTGGGACAGTGGGAGGTGTCCCTGCCATGGCAGGGATGGATGGAATCATCTCTGAAGTCACTTCCCACCCAAACCATTCCAGGATTCCCTGATTAACCAGCAAAATGCGGGAGATGCTGCTGCAGACCCCTCCCAGCGGATTTTTGGGAATGTCACCAGCCCACGGAGCTGCAAAGGAGCAGCAAATGCGCAAATAAATCTGAAACTGTTCCTTGAGACTCAGCAAAGTGCCAGCCTCGCTCCAAAGAGGCCCCAAAGAACGAGGATGTGATCAAACAGCCC
This sequence comes from Serinus canaria, assembly GCF_022539315.1. Lineage (NCBI taxonomy): Eukaryota > Metazoa > Chordata > Aves > Passeriformes > Fringillidae > Serinus > Serinus canaria. The sequence goes on along the minus strand of NC_066319.1, from coordinate 61,075,704 downwards.
GAGATGAAACAACTTTTGTCCTCAAACTCCTCACAAACAGTCCCTGCCCTCCCTCATTAATTATATTTTCAAAGTAATCAAATGCAGTTCAGGATCTCAAGCAAGGCCTATTTGCATTCATCAGGTTCAGTTGTTTTTTTTTCCCCACCCCCTCCCTGATCAACCCCAAATTTTCCTTTAATGCCTCAGAACGTTCCTGCCTCACCAATTTCCAACGGCTCAGAGAGCACCGCTAAATCCATCAAGTTCTGCACCATTTTCTGCACCATTTTTAGGCTTTGACATGAGAATTACGGACCCCTGCTGCTTCCCAAGTGGATGCAGGACTCAGGGAATGCTCAGATTTGTGGTTGCTGATGGTTCTGTCTGTGTTTAATGCGTGACAACAGGGCCATGGAGCAGCAAAACTCCAAATTTCTGGCTTTAGCCTTCTTGGAGCAGCCGGAGGCCCCTTGAGGCACCTTCTGTGCCCTCCCCTGGGGGGGTTTGGAGTCGTTTTGGTTGTTTGCCTTCACTTTTTGTCAGCAATTTTGTTTTGACCCATTCACAGTGAGCAGGAGGAGAATTCCACCCAAGCAGATGTGGAGCCCTGCACGGTCTTGGAGTAGATGTTGGAGGTTTGGAGAGCTCAGAACCCAGCCTGGCCCTTTTCCTGAGCACCCAGAGCGGGAAATTTCCCATATTCCAATAATTTCATGCCCAGCCACACCTCACTTCCAGGATCCTCCAAAATCCCTGGGAATTCTGTGATCTCCTGGATCTCACTGTGAGCTGGGTCAGAGAAGCCAGGAAACCTTTCCAGGTGCTCCTGATCCCTTCCTGCTTCCTTCTCACATGTGGAAAAAAGAGTTCGTGATCCTGGGAAGGATTCCTCACTTATTTTTTAGGGACAATGGACTACAGAGACACAGCATGGAAATGGCCAAAGATCCCAGAATTCCAGGATGGATTGGGTTGGAAATGGATTTAGGGATTGTCCAATCCCAACCCCATGATCAGGGACATCTTCCACTATCCCAGGTTGCTCCAAGCCCCATCCAGCCTGGCCAAACCATCCTGGAATGATGTGACAATGGATGGAACAACAAAATCTCCTCCAGTACCCCACACAGGAAGAGCCCTGAAATCCATATTTATTTTTTTCTGGAATTCCAGCCTCAATGGATCCATTTGCTGCCCAAACCCCTCATTCCCACTGAATAAAAACCCTCAGAAATCCTTCCCTGCTCTCTTGGCAGTAATTTGTCCACTGCTATCAAATCAAGAGAAGGAAAATCCAAGTTTTTATCCCAAGCTCTGAAGAGACACCAAATTTTTGTTTATTTTGGCTGTGGGCAATAAAGTTGGGTCTGTCTTTAACATTCTCCAGGATTCCCTAAATTCCCTCATCCAAACACTTTAACAACTGCCCAAACGATGTTTTTCACTGGTGATTATCCCAGTGCGGTCATTAAACTTCATTCTTTACATGAAAATATATTTTGGCCTTGTTCTGTGGAGAAAAAATGGGAAAAACTCAGATTTGTGGTTGCCAAAAATTTCACATTTGCTGTCATGGACCAGGAAAATATTGGAGAGGAAAATAATGGAGAGGAAATTACAGATTTCTGGTTTAATTGAAAAACTTAATTATGAATGGAAGAGCAAAACCACACCCCAAATAACAGAGTTTGTGGATATCGGCTCAGCACGGAACTCCAGAATGATCTGGGTTGGAAGCATCCATAAATCCCACCCAGTGCCAGCCCTGCCATGGCAGGGACACCTCCCACTGTCCCAGGGTGTCCCAGTGTCCAGCCTGGCCTTGGGCACTGCCAGGGATCCAGGGGCAGCCCCAGCTGCTCTGGCAATTCCAGCCCAGCCAGGAATTCCCAGTTCCCAATCTCCCATCCATCCCTGCCCTCTGGCACTGGGAGCCATTCCCTGGCTCCTGTCCCTCCATCCCTTGTCCCCAGTCCCTCTCCAGCTCTCCTGGAGCCCCTCCAGGCCCTGCCAGGGGCTCTGAGCTCTCCCTGGAGCCTTCTCCTCTCCAGGGGAACATTCCCAGCCCATGGAGCAGCTCCATGGTCTCCTCCAACACATCCACACCTTCCTTGTCCTGCAGAGCCCAGCCCTGGATGGAATTCTGGTCATAAGGACCAGTCTGGGTTGGAAGGAAATCAAAAATTAAAAAAACATTTAAAAAAGAGAACAATGAAATAAATAGTCCGAGTTTCAGGGACGACACTCCAACTTGGACCGCTCACAAAATTCAAATTCCTTAAACTGGGCATTTAGAATCATGGAATTGTTCAGGCTGGGGAAGTCCTCTGAGATCACCAAGTCCAGCCACCAACCAGTGCCACCTCTGTGGTCACCACTAACCCTTGTCCTCATCCACACATTCTGGGCACAATTCCAGGGACTGTGACCCCATCCCACCCCGAGCAGCCTCTTCCAACACTTCCCAATCCATGAGGAAAAGACTCTGAGGTAACTGAGAAAATGCTGCTTCCCCAGCGTTCCCTTTGCATCCCAAGACAGTCCTGAAGCAAATTCCTGCTAAAAAAAGCTCCACGTTCCCAACATTTCAGCACCAGCTCGTTCTGCTCCTGTCAACACGGTTTGAGCTGGAAGATTTTAAAATCCTGAACTTCCAGCAGCTCACCGAACAATTAAGATGTCAAACGTCTTCTCCTAAAGCATCTCCAAACTTTTTAATATCAAGTAATTATTTGGCACTTCCAAGGCCAGATGCATTCCCACTTCCAATTTAAATGCAAATCCCACGGAGAGACTTCAGGTTTTGTCTCTACTTTTAGAAACTGCTGCTAATTTTGCAAAGAAAAGGGTTTTTTATTCCTGTTTTTCCGTGTGCTCGGCTTAATTAGCTCCCGGCTCCTTTCGGAGCCTCTCTTTTGAAGGAGGGGGAGGTTTGGATTCCTTTGAATGATGAAAATTTCAGTTTACAACTTGCTCCAAATCTGATCCGTTAAAGAGATGAAGGAGAGATCAAAGGGGGAGAGGCTCAGCGTGGTTCCTCTTTTAACGGCTTTTAGAAGGAAAGATTCTACGGAAATCGGCGGCACCGGGAGGGGGTTGGGAAGGGATGATCTCTAAGATCTCTTCCAGCACAAACCACTCCGTAATTCCAAGAAATATCCAGGTGGGATTGAGCTCAGGAGGTTCCTTCTCCGATCTCCAGCTCACACCATGGGTTTTCCAAGGTGTGAAGAACTCCAGGAATGGAAATTTCACCAAGTCCCACCCTCAGCTCCCAGGAAAAGCCAGGAGCTGTGCCAGTGGGGTCACAGGGTTTGGGGACAAAAAATTGCTGTGTCCTTCCCTTTTTCCTCTGTTTCCTCCCTGATTTAAAGGGGATTTAGATGATGGATCATGGATGAGATCCCAACACATTCAAGTGAGGGTGAAATTCCAAAAACTGCAGGAATTTGACCAAGAAGAAACAGGGACAACTTAGCAGCTGGAATTTTGTTCCTTTTAAAGCCCCAAGCAGAAGAAAAAGGGAGGAAAAGCCAAAATATTTCCTAAGCTCCAAAATGCCAGCTTGCCAAAACGTGGATGCATGGCTGGAGCAGTGGATTGGGGCTGCTCCATCCTACAAAAAAATGGGAATTCTGGAGTCTTGTCACAAGCCAGACAAGGATTGGGATATAAATGAAACCCTTCAGAGAAGGTGCCACAACACCCAGTGGGCTCTGCACTTGCCAAACAAATTTTAAATCCTTGGAATGTTGCAGCCGGATGTTTGCCAGGGCCTTTGAAAAGTTTAATTCTTGTGCCAAAGCTCTCCAAAAAAAAAAAAAAAAAAAGAAAAAAAAAGAAAAAAAGAAAAAAAAACCTTGCTGAGTTTTCCTGCTCCAAAGTGTTCCCTTGGAAAATTTCTCTCTTTGTACGAGACTCAGCCATTCTCCCAATCCCAGACAAACTCCCATTCCCAAGATTCCACACTGGACTATCCCTATTCCTGTTTTTGGGGTGGTTCAGAAGCTTTGTTGGAGCTCAGGATTTCCCTAGAGCCTGGATTTCTTCCAATGTGGGATGCATTTCCCTTCAACGCTTTTTCTCCCACACTTAAATACCTCAAAACCACATCAGGATCCTATAAAAATTCCCAAAATTGTTTCTCAGATTGGGCAAAGACCTAAAAATCCCAGTCCCAGTTGCCTGATGCAGCAGGAAAAGCGTCTTAAGACACATTTCAAGGACATCAAAGCACCTCGGGAACATCAGGAGAAACCACTGTGAGCTCATCCTTCTCCTCTTGGTTTCCTCCCCTGCCAAGAGGAGAAAAACTTGGAAAAATTCAAATTTTTCTCTGCCAAAAAGGAAATATTGGTAAAAGTCCCCAGATCTTGTTGTGTGTTGTCAGCCAGGATCTAAAGCAATATTTAAAGCGCAGCACAAACCCTGCCAAAACAATTATCAGCTTTAGTAATTGATAACTTCTGCCAATCAAGAGTAAGAATAACCTTTATCCTTGTCTCCAGCAGAATCCCAGGATCATCAAGGAGGGAAAAGAGCTCCAAAGTCACCAAGTCCCAGCTGTGCCCAATGCCCACCTTGTCCCCAGCCCAGAGCTCTCAGTGCCACCTCCAGGAATTCCTGGGACATCTCCAGGCTGGGGACTCCAGAGGACAGATATTCATGGAGCCATGGAATCATGAAGGTTGGAAAAGACCTCAGAGTTCATCCAACCATTCCCCAGCCCTGCCAAGGCCACCACTGCCCCATGTCCCCAGGTGCCACATCCACAGGGATTTAAACCTCTCCAGGCATGGGGACTCCACCCTGTACCTGTGCCAGGGCTGGGGAACCCTTTTAGGGAAGAAATGTTCCCAAATATCCAATCTAAACCTCACAGAATCCCTGGGGCTGGAAAAGAGCTCCAAGATCAGAGTGCCAGCTGTGCCCAGTGCCCACCTTGTGCCCAGCCCAGAGCTCTCAGTGCCACCTCCAGGTGACACCTGCAGGGATGGGCACTGCAACCCTCCCTGGGCAGTGCCAAGGCCTGAGCCCCCTTTCCATGGGGAAATTCCTGCTGTGCCCACCCTGAGCTGCCCTGGCCCAGCCTGAGGCCGTTCCCTCTGCTCCTGTCCCTGTTCCCTGGAGCACAGCCCGACCCCCCCGGCTGTCCCCTCCTGGCAGGAGCTGGGCAGAGCCACAAGGGCCCCCTGAGCCTCCTCTGCTCCAGGCTCAGCCCCTTCCCAGCTCCTCAGGAATTCTCCAGCCCCTGCCCAGCTCCCTCAGGAATTCTCCAGCCCCTTCCCAGCTCCTCAGGAATTCTCCAGCCCCTTCCCAGCTCCCTCAGGAATTCTCCAGCCCCTTCCCAGCTCCCTCAGGAATTCTCCAGCCCCTTCCCAGCTCCCTCAGGAATTCTCCAGCCCCTTCCCAGCTCCCTCAGGAATTCTCCAGCCCCTTCCCAGCTCCTCAGGAATTCTCCAGCCCCTTCCCAGCTCCCTCAGGAATTCTCCAGCCCCTTCCCAGCTCTCTTCCCTTCCCTGGACGCGCTCCAGCCCCTCCAGGTCCTTCCAGAGCTGAGAAGTCCAGAACTGGACACAGCCCTTGAGGTGCTCCAGCAGTTCCAGCACAGGGGACAATCAGGACATTCCTTTCCCTTCTCCTGCTCCCACACAATTCCTGATCCAATCCAGGTGCCTTTGGCCTCTTTCCCACCTGGCCACACCTGGGCTCGTGTCCAGCCACTGTCCCCAGCACCCCCGGGACAAAATGGGGAAAAAATGTGTCCACCCGGACACAAGGAGAGGGATCCCATGATCCTGAAATCCCTTCTGATAAATCCTTCCAGACACGTGGTGCCCAACAGGCTCCTCATGATGTCCTCCAGAGCAAGAAGCTCCCTTCAAAATCAAATTCCTGCTCATAAAAATTCCTGGAAGTCCTAATGGAAGGGCAGAAGGATCAATAAACCATCTCCGTTTTTATTGGAGAGCCTTTTATGAACTCATCCATGACCCTCCAGCCTGGGAAGGGTTCACAGGCCTGAGCCTGGGGCAGGTAATAAAAATAAATGGATTTATTCAACGCCAGAGCTCCACTTTTCCCCATATTCATTCCCAGAGCTGTAAACTTTTAAGGAGCACACTGGGAATTTATGGCTGTAGGAACGCCCTGGATGAGGAGATCAGGTTTTTGCTTGGGTAAAACCTTTTGGAATCCCATCAGAGAGGGAATATCCCCATGGAGGAGATGCCTGAGGATATTTGTCAAGGCCTCTGGAATTCTCCAGCCAGGAAAAAAGGTGGAAAATCACAATTATTATGGCTGGAAAAGCCCTTGGAGATCATCGAGCCAAGGCCACCATGGACCCCCCATCCCAAAATTTATTCCATTCTCCCACTTGCTGGGAGCTTTTCCCAGGATACAGAAAGGAAAAAACAGATGGAAAAAAACCCCTTCTTCTCCAGTATAATGGAAGATCCAACATTTTAGGATTTTAGCATTCCCAACCAGCCCCAGATGATTCCAGGCAGTGACCACATGTGCCAGACCCACATCCCAAAATTTATTCCATTCTGCTTCCTGAGAGCTTTTCCCAGGATATAGTGAGGGGGAAAAAAAGGATGTGAAAAAGCTCCTTGGGCAGTTTCATGGAAAATCCAACATTTTTTGATTTTAGAATTCCCAACCAACATCAGATGATTCCATGCAGTGACCACATGTGTCAGACCCCCATCCCTAAATTTATTCCATTCTCCCACTTGCTGGGAGCTTTTCCCAGAATACGAAGGGGGAAAAAAAGGATGGGAAAAAAAAATCCCCTTCTGCCAATTCCATGGAAAAAAGGAACATTTTAGGATTTTAGCATTCCCCACCAGCCCCAGATGATTCCAGGCAGTGACCACATGTGCCAGACCCACATTCCAAAATTTATTCAATTCTGTCTCTTGGGAGCCCTTCCCAGGATACAGAGAGGAAAGAAAGACTGAAAAAAGCTCCTTGCACCAGTTTCATGGAAAATCCAACATTTTAGGATATTAGAATTCCCAGCCAATCCCAGAAGATTCCAGGCAATGACCACCACTCCAGACGTGCCATGGCTCACCCTCCTGCTAGGAGTGACCTGCTGGGTGACCAAACCCCAATTCCACCTCTGGGATAAAATTCCAGAGCCTTTCCCAGGCTCAGCAGCTCACGGGGGCCCTGCTCCCATTTCAGTTGCTGCAATCCGGGGACATTCCAGAGGTGCTGATGTCCAACCAGCCTTAATTTTATCCTTTACTCCTCTACACCCCAAGGGAAATTCCTAAAAATAGCTTTGGGATAAAAACCAGGAAAGCAGAAGGAAGGCAGGTGTAGAGAACAAAATCCCAGGATTTTTGTTTAATTAAGAAAGCAACAAAAGTTCATTAATTTCCCAAACTGAGCTTCCTCCTCCTGTTTTCATGCCTTAATTTATTTTTTAGCAGTCACGCCTACAGTTCACACACAGATTTTAAAGGGATAATCCAGAGGTATTTCCAGCAATCCTGGCCTTAAAAAGAGATTTCCCTGGAGTGCTTTTTGTCCAGAAAGAGCTTTTGTGCTGCTGTTGAGCACGGTCATTATTTCCTATTTCAACTGACAGGGAATCCCACCCCTCGGAAAAATTAACTCCAGGAATGAGGTTTCCTCTTCCCAGAAGGTGAAAGTCACACAGGCAGAGTCGAATGGAATTAAAAATGTGCTGCTGTTACAATGGCAAAGAAGGAGGGATCTGATAAAAGATGGGAATGGGATTCCCTCAGGAGGGAATCAATGGAACAGGATGTCCAGGAATGGATGGAGTCCCCACTCCTGCAGGGATTTAAAGACCGGTGGATGTGGCACTTGGGGACATGGCGGCCTTGGCAGTGCCGGGGCAGGGTTGGACTCGATGGTTTTGGAGGATTTTTCCAGCCTCAGTAGTTCTGTTGTTCCATGATTTTCACACAGCCTGACACCCTTCCCAACCCTGCCAGGGCTCTTGACTTACAGCCCGAAAACTTTTCTGTGTTCCCATCTGATGTGCAGGTGTCCTCCAAGGATGTTGTCCAGAATTTTCCTCCTTTACTGGATGGAGGAGCCACCTTGGAACCAGAGAATTCTGGAATGGTTGGGGTGGAAGGGAACTTAAATCCCATCCCATTTCCATCCTTTCCTTGAGCAGGGACACCTCCCACTATCCCAGGCTGCTCCAAGCCCCTTTGTCCAACCTGTCTGTTGGACACTTTCAGGGATCCAGGGGTACCCCCAGGTTCTCTGGGAATTCCATCTCAGCCCCTCCCCACCCTCTCAGCCAGGAATTCATTCCCAATATCCCATTCAAACCACCCTCTTCCAGTTTAAAGCCATTTCCCCTTGTCCTCTTCACTCCAGCCAGGAATTCCCAGTTCCCAATCTCCCATCCATCCCTGCCCTCTGGCACTGGGAGCCATTCCCTGGCTCCTGTCCCTCTATCCTTGTCCCCAGTCCCTCTCCAGCTCTCCTGGAGCCCCTTCAGGCCCTGCCAGGAGCTCTGAGCTCTCGCTGGAGCCTTCTCCTCTCCAGAGGAACATTCCCAATTATCCCAGCCTGGCTCCAGAGGGACTCCAGCCCTTAGAGCAGCTCTGTGGCCTCCTCCAACACATCCACACCTTCCTTGTCTCGAGTCCCTCTCCACCTCTGAAGTCAGGTGTGGGTGGCCAGCAGCCACAAAAACAGGAAAACATCCGGAAAAATCCATGGAGATGCTTCATTCGTGGAACAGAGCACAGACAACAAAGGCACACTCGGATAAAGACACTGAAATTCAGAGAAATTTCCAGGGAAAAAAATTTCCTTGGAGCCCTGCTGGTGCCTTGAGGGAAGATTGATTTCTGGGTCAGACTGGGGGATTATTGTTGAATCCTGGGATTCGGGGTGCACCTGGCACAAGATGGGAACTCCATTTACCAAATGCTTCTCCTGCCTGGCATGGAAGTTTCTATTTCCAGCAAATTCTCTTCTCTCCTCAGCTGCTGTGTGAAAATCCTGACCCACAACAGCAAAATGAGCTGAAGTGAGAGAGAAATGAGGCAAAATACTGAGAAATAAACACACAGAGTCAACCCAAACTCTGCTTTTCTCTCATATTTCACTCCAATTCAGCATCACTTGCCACAAAGATAAACCCAAGCCTGGAATGGAGATTTTTTTTCCTTCTAAAGGAGTTTTTCCCACCTACCAGAAATAATAAGGGGGAAATAATAAAACTGGGGCTAGGAAGGAGCTGAGCTTCGTTTATTTAATGGGTTCTTCTCATTGTGGTCCCTTCTCAGCATTAACAGGGCCACAGAAAAGAGAGGGAAAAGGAAAAAGAAACACCTGGAGTGTTTTAAAGAGACTTTGTTCAACATCTTGCATCTCCCAGGCATCGTCTTCTCTAAATAAAAACGGGGGAAAATATTATTAATATTTTTATTACGATGCCATGACTCATGGAATTTGTGTCTACAGGGATTTAGGGATGTGGCTTTTCCTTTGGGCTGGCTGGCACTTTCTGCTGGGTCAATTAAAACACTGAGGTTTCTTTTCACACCCAGTGCTTCCTCTCCTTGTCCTTATTCTGAGCTGTTTTCCACTCTCAATTCCCCTTCCCAGTGTAAATCCCAGCAAATTCATATTCCTGAGCCAAGGAATGACAACAAAACCTCGGAGCCAAATGTCAGAAATTCAAATTCAAACACAGCATTCTAAATAAATCCACGCCCATCTCGTGATCCAATCCAGGCTGATCCAACGCTCCCTCCCTGACCCCCGGGACAGAAATAGCTCCTAATTCCTCATCCTGCTGGAGAGCAAGAGATGCTGGGCAGTAAGAAGTGAGCAGGGGTTGTGGTTTCCATGAAATATGGAAACCCACATTGGCTCTTTGTCCGTCAGTTTTTCCTGAGTCTGATTAATCCCAGGTTACTCTTTCAAGTTCCTACAGTTTGGAGTTTATGTTTCACTGCCGTTCCCAGATTAGATGGTGGAAAATGAGGTTCAGATGAAGGGTTTGGTTCAGGGAGGTGAATCCTCTCTGATGATGCCAATCCAGCTCTGTATCCAAACCAGCTCCCTGAGTCCCAGGGGTTCTCCAGAAAGGAATAAATGAGCAGGGAAAGATTCCCTCAGCCCGGGAGCAGTTGTTATGCAAGCCCCCCTCTTTCATTTTCACAAGAGGCAGACCCTTTTCCTGATATTTCCTGGAATTAAAGCACAGGGATCAATCTAAAGCTCCCCACCAGGGAGGACATTCCCAGCCCTGATTTCAGGAACAGTTTCAGATAAGGAGGGAGGAAGAGATGAAGGAGGCAATGAGAACTCCAGGAGCTTGGGATGCATCCAAGGCTTTTGGTGATGATTTCATAGAACCATGGAATTGGAAGGATCCCACAAGGATCATGGAGTCCAAATCCTTCCCTGCACAGACCCCCCCCCAACAATCCCACCCTGTCCATCCCTGGCAGTGCTCTCCAAATGCTCCTGGAGCTCTGGCAGCCTTGGGGCCGTGCCTATTCCCTGGGGAGCCTGGGCAGTGCCAGCACCCTCTGGAATAGTGGAACCTTTCCCTGATATCCAACCCGAGCCTGCCCTGGCCCAGCTCCAGCCATTCCCTGGCTCCTGTCCCTGTCACAGGGACCATCAGTCAGAGCTGCTCCTCAGGAGGATGTTGAAGACCACACTGAAGTCTCCCCTCAGCCCAATCCAGGCTGAACAAACCAATTCCTCTCCACGTTGCATGGAAAAGCTGCTGCATCACCCAACACAAAAAGGCACCAAACCACCCTTGTTCCACCTCAGGGCTTTGATCCCAGCACAGGAACTCTGGAAGTCTTGGAAACCAACACTAATTCATCCCATAACTGATTAGAAATGACCAGAAATCCCGGAATGAGAGAATCATCAAGGATGAAAGAGACCTTCAAGATTTAGTCCAACCAGGACCATTTGGAAACAGAGGAAACCCCCACTGGTGAACATTGAACATTGAATGTTTGATATTTAATGTTGAGCATTGAGTGTTGAATGCTGAACATTAAACCCTGAATGTTGAACAATGAACATTGGAATTTTGAATGTTGACCACTGGAATTTTGGATGTTGAACAATGAACATGGAATTTTGGATGTTGAACACTGATCATTGAATGCTGAACATTGAATGTTTGATATTTAATGCTGAGCATTGAGTGCTGAATGTCGAACATTAAACCTTGACTGTTGAACAATGAACATTGAATTTTGGATGTTGAACAATGAAAATAGGAATTTTGAATATTGAACATTGAACATTAGATATTTAATGTTGAGCATTGAATGTTTGATATTTAATGTTGAGCGTTGAATGTTGAATGTTAAACCTTGAATGTTGAACAATGAACATTGGAATTTTGAATGTTGAATACTGAATGTTGAATGCTGAACACTGAAAGTTGAACATTGAACACTGAATGTTAGATATTTAATGTTGAGCGTTGAACGTTGAATGTTGAACATTAAACTTTGAATGTTGAACAATGAACATTGAATTTTGAATGTTGAACAATGAACATGGAATTTTGAATGTTGAACACTGAACACTGGATGCTGAACATTGAATGTTTGATATTTAATGTTGAGCATTGAGTGTTGAATGCTGAACATTAAACCTTGAATGTTGAACAATGAATGTAGAATGCTGAACACTGAAAGTTGAATGTTGAACATTGAATATTAGATATTTAATGTTGAGTGTTGAATGTTGAATGTTGAATGTTGAACATTAACTTTGAATGTTGAACAATGAACATGGAATTTTGAATGTTGAACAATGAATATTGGATGCTGAACATTGAACACTGAATGTTAAACGTCGAACATTGAATGTTTGATATTTAATGTTGAGCATTGAATGTTGAATGTTGAATGTTAAACCTTGAATGTTGAACAATGAACATGGAATTTTGAATGCTGAACA